>NC_089271.1:84947371-85249197 GCF_963930625.1 Muntiacus reevesi | reverse complement strand
TTATCCCTTCAAATGGTGTATAAATTTATACTATTGCCTGAAAAGGGCCTGTTGATACACTTTCCAGACTTTTGTTCTTTCAAATTAAGGGAAAAAAAACATTGCAAATTTATAAATAAAACAAAGTTTTATTTCCAGAGAAGGAAATGGCTACCCACTCCAGTATTCTTGCCTGGAGAATCCCATGGTCAGAGGAGCCTAGCAGGCTACAGGATTGCAAAGAGTCGACACAACTTAGCGGCTAAACCACCACAACCATACTTTTATTTGACCAATTCTTTGAGAGATTAGTTCAGTTCAGTTCAGTTCAACCGCTCAGTCGTGTCTGACTCTCTGAGACCCCATGGACTGCAGCATGACAGGCTCCCTTGTCCATCACCAACTTCCAGAGCTTGCTCCAACTCATGTCCATCGGGTTGGTAATGTCATCTAACCATCTCATCCTCTGTCATCCCCTTCAGGGTCTTTACCAATGAGTCAGTTCTTCACATCAGGTGGCCAAAGTATTGGAGCTTCAACTTCAGCATCAGTCCTTCCAGTGAATATTCAGGAGTAATTTCTTTTAAGATTGACTGGTTTGATCTCCTTGCAGTCCAAGAGACTCTCAAGTGTCTTCTCTAATACAGCAGTTCAAAAGCATCAATTCTTCGGGGCTCAGCTTTCTTTATGGTACAACTCTCACATCCATACATTACTACTCGAAAAACCATGGCTTTGACTAGACGGACCTTTGTTGGCAAAGTGTCTCTGCTTTTATTATTATTTTTTTAATTTATTTTATTAGTTGAAGGCTAATTACTTTACAATATTGTAGTGGGTTTTGTCATACATTGACATGAATCAGCCATGGATTTACATGTATTCCCCATCCCGATCCCTCCTCCCCCTCCCTCTCTACCCGATTCCTCTGGGTCTTCCCAGTGCACCAGGCCCGAGCACTTGTCTCATGCACCCAACCTGGGCTGGTGATCTGTTTCACCCTAGATAATATACATGTTTCGATGCTGTTCTCTCGAAACATCCTACCCTCACCTTCTCCCACAGAGCCCAAAAGTCTGTTCTGTACATCTGTGTCTCTTTTTCTGTTTTGCATATAGGGTTATCATTACCATCTCTGTTTTTAAATATGCTTTAAATATGCTGTCTAGGTTGGACATAGCTTTTCTTCCAAGGAGCAAGCATCTTTTAATTTCATGGTTGGAGTCACCATCTGCAGTGATTTTGGAGCCCAAGAAAATAAAGTCTGTCACTGTTTCTGTTGTTTCCTCATCTATTTGCCATGATGTGATGGAACTGGATGCTGTGATGTTAGTTTTTTGAATGTTGACTTTTAAGTTTTGAGAGATTATACACTTTTAATCTAGTTGTTTGTTGCATTTTCTATTAGTGGGGTCTGTTTTTGTGCTTTGTAAAACATAGTAGTATCTCTTTATTTTGAAAATTTTTATTATAACTATTTTTCTCTGCTTTTTATAAAAATGTTGATCTGTTTTCCATTATGTCATTTCCAAAATATAGAACCAAATTTTAAGGACTTTCAGCTGCCTGCAAATATTTGTGTTTGGATTAGAATGTAGAAGGAAGAGGGAAGATCGTGTTATTGTGTTATTGTGAGAAACTGCTTTTAATGTTCACTAATAACCCTCTAATGCCAATTGAAAAGGGAAATTTATAAAGCATAAAATTGAATACACAGAATTAATAAAATAAGTTCAAGGGCAGATAGTTGCAGTGGGAAGTTTATACCTTCCTGGAAAATATAATTAGGAAAAATGAAAGATAAAGGAAAGAAAAAAATCAAAAAGGAGAAAATATATGATTAAGAATACAAAATTATATAAACAATAGACATAGAGAGGCTTTTAAAAATAACACACTTCTACATGTATTTCTCTTCTAATACATTTGAAAAACTCAAGGTATTGATTTTTCAAAAAACTCAAATGGCTAAAATTATCTCAGGATGTAGAAAAATGAAGAAATCAGTAGCTGTGGAAGAGAAGATTAAAAGAGTTGTTGAAAAATTAGCTCTAAGAACTCTCTCCTTACTGAGATAGTTTTGTACTGGAATATTCTTCATTACTTCAGGTACAAATCATTTTTTATAGTAACTATATGCAAGGAATAACTTTCTTGTTTATATAACTAATATATTAAAATTCTGAGAAAACCTGACAAAAAAAGAACAAAAAGTAAACAGATTGATTATACTTGCAAATATTGATGTGAATAGTCCTATATGCTCCTGAGAAAATGTAGGAATAAATAGGAAAGATGACATATCCCAGGAATGCAAAGATAGTTGATCATCAAGTCTGAAATAACCCAGATTAAAAGCTCATCAAAAGATAATGTAATTCAGAATGCATTCAAGATTAAAAGGCTGAGAGTAAGAGAGAGTTAAAAATCTTTTTAAAAATAAAAAATAGCTACTTCAAACCCAACGTCAGATTATACTCAATAATCACACTTCAAAGGCATTTTTGTTACTGTCAGAAAAAGTTTTAGGTAGTTCATTGATAACAGGCAAGCAAGCTAGCAACCAGGCTCCCAAATAAGAGGAATAAATTTTGGAAAAGAGATAAAAATATGTTTATCTGATGATTGATAATCTAAATAACCTGAGAGACTTAATTGAAAACTGATTGAAACTAACAAGAGTTCATGGAAGTAGAAGTCGGTAAACTTCTGTAAAATACCAGAGAGTAAATATTTTAGGACCACATGGTCTCTGTTGTAGCTACTCAATTCTGCTGTTGCAGTGTGAAAGCAGCCATGGGCAGTAAGTAAACGAATGAATCTGAATTTGTAAAACTTTATTTTCAAGAACACACGTTTTTCAGGTTTGGCTTGAAGGATTTAGTTCTTTGACCCTTGAAATAGACAATTACATTCGATTAATTTCAGTGTCACTCAGAAATTATATATAAATCAGAAATCACATTAGGGAAATAATGCCACTTATTATAGCAATAAAACAAAAATACATAAGCAAACTCAACAGGAAGTATGAAATAGCAACATGGCAAAATTTTACAATTGTGTTTAGAAGTAGAAAGGGTCATCTAAAAATTGAATGAAAAACCATGATCTTTGATGGAAAACCATATGTTATAATGATGGAAATTCTGTACAAATACATTATAGTTTTAAAAAAGTTCCAACTGGATTTTTTTTTTTTTTGGCTTGATGTTGTCTGAAGTTCAATGGGAAAAAATAATTACAAGAAATAGCAACTAGTTTCTGACAAAATTGGAGAGAACTTGGTTTAGGGACAGAGTATAACTTTTTTGATGCTTTTGTCTGCAAGTAGCTGAAAACTAGTCTTAAAATAGTTTAAATAGTAAAGAAATTTATTGACTCATATAACTTGAAATTTAGTAATACGATGAGTTCAACTTTGAGTTAACCTAATCTTTCCAGTTCCCTTTCTCTGATATTCACTAAGTGGTTTTCAACTGGGAGTGGTGTTGCCTCTCAGAGGACATTTAACAATATCTGGAGACATTTTTGGTTGTCATAGCTGGATAGGGGGAGGGTAGTGCTACTGACTTCTAGTGGATAGAGGCTGGGGATGCTGTTAAACATCCTATCCTTTCCCCCCAAGAAATAATTATCCAGCCAAAAATGTCAATATTACTGAAGCTGAGAAACTCTGCTCTAAGTTTTGTCTTCCTCTGAGAGTTACATTTATTCAGACATAGTAACATCAGAGGAAAAACACTATATTTTTCCTGGAGTACTTGCCTAATAGAAAGGAAATTTGCTAGTTTCACAAAATAAGTTTATAAGCTTTCTACTTTTTTTTAAAATGAATTGTGAGATTTTATATGAATAAATTCTGTTTCTTGAAGGAATCATATTTGATGACTATTTTATCTTCTCAGTGAATTGGTCCTTTAATGAATATGAGATAACCCTTATTTAACTTTTTAATGTGTTCACTTTGAATTCTGTTTTGTTTGGTGTTTTTATTACTCTTTCACCTTTATTTCTATTAGTATTTGGAATACCTTTTGTTACTCTTTATATTCAACATTATCTATATCATTTTGTTTTACATATGGGCCTTATGAATACTGTATTGTTTGTTTAAAATACAAACACAAGTTTAATTTCTTAGCTTTATTATGATTAATAAAATTTTGTGTGCATTTCATCCATCATATCTTTTATGATGTGTATTCTCTATTTGCTATGATTTTCTCTGTGGTTTTTTCCTCTTTGTTAGTATTTTCTTCTTTACATTCTTCTTAGAATAAACAGTTTTCTATGTTGACTTTCTTCCCTACTTTTTTTGAAGTTACATATTCTATTTTTCTTATTTTTTACTAAACTTATGTATTTAATATTTATGCTTAAATTTCTATTTTCTTGGTAAACTCTGAAAGAAATCAGCACTTCCAAATGTCTCAGAAATACTTTATGAACCTCAGTATTTTCATTTTTGGTCTTCAGAGAGTTCCCTTACTGTGGGTATAGTGATACACTTGTAAATACTCGTTTTGATATCTTTCTCTGTTTGAGAGAGGAAGGTTTCAGCACTTTTTCAACCTTGAGCCAGAAGTACCCTTTGACTTTTTACTTGTAAAAATTATCCAAAGATGCTGGTCATAATGGCCATAAACATCTATATATAAGAATATTAATTACAAAATTATTAATATTTATAGAAACAAGAGTTGATATACATGTTCACCAGTAAGGAAATGTTAAAAAAATTAATCTATATTCATGTGGCAAAATATCATTGATCACTTAAGTGATGTTTATGGAATATTTAATGTCATAGGAAGATATTGACAATATAATGTTTAATGTAAAATATTTTGTATTGTATCTGTTTTAGGGAAAATAGTGGACTAGAATGAAATATACCACAAGGTTGATAGTGATTATGTGTGAATAAGGGAATTATGGTTCATTTCTTTTTTTCTTTTTCTTGCATTGTTATATTTAAAAATATATATATGTCTTGTGTAAGTTGCGAATTTTTTTTTGAGTGTGTTTAGTATCCCTGACCCAGAATTGTATATTTGAGACAAAGACATAGTGTGTATAAATTCTCAGTTTACAAACTTTAGTGAATAGTTAATTTCATTTTCCCTATATCTGAACTTAAGTTCTTGTCTCTGGTCCCAATAAACTGGATTTTAGAAATAATCTCTACAATTCAAATTTTCCTCAGTCATCTCAGAATCCCTATCTCCTGTCTTAATTTTGTTTGTTTGTTTTGAGTGGGGAGGTGGATTGCATCATCATCTATCCTTGTTGATTCCCTTCATCCCTGTCTAAACCCTGGCCTTGGTTCATGAAGATCACTGTGTGTCCTTTTCCTTACTATCATTCATTAGTCTAGTCCTGTTTTTCTTGAGAGAGTGGTGAGCATGTGCCCCTTTCCATATCTTGCAGAACAATTGGACCACTGAGACTTTTGGAAACCTCTCTTTCTAGATTCTGAATGTAGCCATTTCTATTTTCTGTTCCTATTTCCTTCTGAGTTAGTGGACATGGAAAGACACCCCAGAAAGGGAAACAGAGAACATTTCTGCTCTCCTGTTCTCTGAACTTCTGGAGTCTCATAGGCTTAAACCATCAAATCCCAGTTAGTGGAAATTATTGCCGTTCAGGGCTATTTGTCAAAGACATGAGCATCCACTCTCTTGCTTCACTTCTGACTTTATTCCCCATACTGTGGAATCATTAGTTTGGGGTGGGAAACTAGGTTCTTACTCCAGATCTGTTATTTGTGGCAAAAATTTGAAGTTTCAAGTTCTTCATGGTTGAGGCTTTGGAAGCTCAACACCACAGACTTCTGTAATTCAAATAAGTTTTCAAAATTCAAGACCTGTGATTTGAATCTTTTGCTGTTCCTCAATGCAGTGAAAGGCACTGCATGAATTTGGAAGAAGAGGAATTCAAAGTAAAGAAAATACAGGAAATTTAATACTTGAAATATTAGTTCAAAGTATTAGTTTAATACTTGAAATATTATCCCATCACATAAGAATAAAATCCACACTCTATTTTCCATCAGTCGCTCTTAATGATATCAGAATTCTTTTTCTGAAATATGGATATGGCTATTAATTTTCTCATAAGCTTCAACAAATCCCCGTTGGGTATAGATTAAATTTGCCCATAATTGGTCTCAGGTTATCTTTATGACCTTTCTCCACCCCCCCACTGGTTCTTATACTGCTGCCATAAAAGGTTTGCTTGTTATTCTCCAAATATACCATTTCACTTTATGCTTCTGTGACTTTGCTCATGCTCTTTCCTCAAGAGTGAATTGCCAATCCTACCTTCACAAGCTGGGAAAATAATATTCATGCCTCAAAGCTCAGCACTGCTGTCTGATCACAGACTTTGTGAGTTCGTCTCTGCTCCCCTGTCTGCAGCATCACCACAGTTTCAAAACAGATGCTTTTTTTTTTTTTTTTTTTAATATTATTTTATTAGTTGGAGGCCAATCACTTTACAACATTTCAGTGGGTTTTGTCATACATTGACATGAATCAGCCATATAGTTACACGTATTCCCCATCCCGATCCCCCCTCCCACCTCCCTCCCCACCCGACTCCTCAGGGTCCTCCCAGTGCACCAGGCCCGAGCACCTGACTCATGTATCCCACCTGGGCTGGCTTTTACAGCATTGCCCAAAGTCATGAAGAGTGTGGCAGTCCTTAAACATCATTTCCTGGCCGTCTTATTTATACTGTCTGTTTTCTCTGGAGGCAGTCTTATTCATACCTTTGGCTTCAATGATTCTGTACTCTCCCCAAATACTATTTCTAGCTGAAGTATTTCAGGTGACCTACAGACCCACACATCCAGCTGGCTTCTCTTCACGTCCATTTGGGTGTCTCTTAAGCATCTCAATCTCAAGTGTTCAAAATTGAACTCATTAGGTACTCAAATATTGGATGAATAGAGCATTAAAATAGGATGCAAATTATCCACTTTTGGGCTCCTTACTGCTTTCCCAATGCAACTTGGATTGTTGTCATCCTCTGACTGGATGGGTTAGGTTGCCTTTCTTATTCTCCCATCTTGCAGAATGCAGATATACCCTTTCAGATGTGTCAGCAGTGCTTTCTTTCAGTGTGTACTTTGGCAGCCATTGAGAATGCTTCTTCACCTGACCCTTTAGTCCCCTGAGTGCAAGCTCTGAAGTAAAACATTGCTGGGTTGACATTATGACATGGCCACTTATTAGTTCCATGATCTTGAGGAGGTTACCCATGCCGTATGAGCCTCAGATCTCATCGATAAAATGTGAAAATAATACCTAAATCACTGAGTTGTGTGGAACATTTAACAATATATATACTATTAGTACCTAGCATAGGCTTAGTCCAGGGTAAGTACTCATATCTATTTTCTCTTTTGTTTTTTCTCTGAACTTAGAAAATTCTTTACCTGCACTTCTCTTTTAGCCTTTCTTTCTTTTTTGCTTTTATCACAGTTGTTCATATTCTGTCTCCTTGACCATACTGTACATTTCTTGAGGGGAAGAACCATGTCTTTTCATCTCAGAAAACTCACATCATAGGTCAAGAAAAGTGCCTTTGAATGAATGAATGAACAAATGAATAAATAACTAGAGACAGCACATTTGATTCTATTGTACCCTTTGATGTAGTTGAGCTTTTTTTCAGGCTTCTGTTCTACCAGGTTATCTCACTTAACACAAAATGCATTTATTATTTTTTTTTGGTATTGCTTTAAGGAATTATAATATTTCATGTGCAAAAACTGGAAATTCACAAATTTTTTAATCTTGTCATTGAAACTCAAAGAAATTCTGGTTGTTTAAGAAGAAATCTGAGTAGTTAACATTGATCCCTAGGGAATTTTCATAGATGCTCAAGTTTTATGATCTGTTTCAGCTTGCTTTTTGGTTTAAAAATGTGTCCTACAACTCTCTGTGGTAAGACAGCCCACTGCATTATTGATTTAAAAGTCAATAAAGAAGAGTGGTAAATCATAATATGTCACTTCTTATTCCTAAACTATTGCCTATTCATTCTTAACAATGACTAAACATATAACAGTGGCTAAACCTGAAAGTTGCCTCCACCTTTACTAAGGTAAAATTCTACTGCTTTCCACTGATGGAAGAGTCTCTTAAATGAAGTAAACTAATTGCATGACTCTTTTGGCATCTGTTGTCCCCATTAACTGTAATGGAGGAAATGAACATCAAAGCATACATAACTCCAGGCTCTTGACTACATGATTTACTCCAGTGTTTTCCCAGAAACGCTGATGGACTGTAAAAGGCAGAGGACACCCACTGAAATTTATTAACAAGCCAGAGAGCAGCTGTTCTGTGAGTTGCAAACAAAAGCAAATGTTAAGCTGTTGAACAGCCCTTTTGTTTTTTTGTGGCCCATTAGAAAAGGGCTTTATTATAACCTTAGCTTTGGAACTTTGGCTTCTTGTAGATTGAAAGAGATACCCAAAGGACAGATGGAAATTTTGTATTTAGTAGTGATTACCATCGTGGAGCCTCAGGGTGACCATTTGTTTTCTTCATTTACAAAATGTTCTTGATGGCTTTCTGTATCTTTGAAGTTACTCATTCAACATCTCCCAATATTGGCTATGGGGCATAAAGGAAACAGCAACTTTTGGAGTACAAAATGAAAAAAGGATTGTGTGGAACACAATTTGGTTAGTCAAGCAAATTTTCGAAGGAGATATTTGTGTTTGCATTGCCTGTAAGGAATTTTGCGAAATGCTCTTTCTAATCTTTTCTTCCTATCAGATTCTTTGGGACCTGCGTTGTTTGTGAGCCCCATCAGATTACCGCCACTCAGAATTTTCTCCTATCTCTGAACATTTGTAGCGTAATGTTCGTATCAATCATTTTGCCCTTATTTACAGCCTCATATAATTTATTCAAATATTTAAATATTCATATCTCATCTGCCTGATGGGATTTCAAAGTTTCTGCTTCTCAGATTTGTGTCTTAAACATCCTTGTCATATCTGTCATATTGTTTATCAAAGGTACATTGCTGTTAATTGCACATTGTAGGTGACAGTAAATATATGCTAATTGATTGAGCTACAGGGGTCATTTTGCTATTTTGAACAAGAATACATTATTCAAGAAAATTCATAATATTTATTCTTGATAGTAGATTTTCTAAATACCATTCCTTCTGGTTAAGAGTAACTACTCTCCATTTGCAGTAACATGGATGAAACTAGATGCTATCATACTAAGGGAAATAAGTCAGACAAAGACAGATATCAGTATGAGATTGCTTATTTGTGGAATCTGAAAAAAGGATACAAATGAACTTATTTACAAAATGGAAACAGACCCACAGGCATAGAAAACAAACTTATGCTTACCAAAGGAGAAAGAGAGGGAGGGAGATAAATCAAGAGTTTGAGATTAGATGATACACACTACTGTATATACTGTGTATAAGGGGGATTCCCTGGTGGCTCAGACGGTAAAGTGTCTGCCTACAATGTGGGAGACCCGGGTTTGATCCCTGAGTCGGGAAGATCCCCTGGAGAAGGAAATGGCAACCCACTCCAGTATTCTTGCCTGGAAAATTCCATGGACTGAGGAGTCTGGTAGGCTACAGTCCATGGGGTCACAAAGAGTCGGACACAACTGAGCAACTTCACTTTCACTTTCTTTTCTACTGTATATAAAATAGACAACCAACAATGAACTATACTCAAAGGTCCATCTAGTCAAGGCTATGGTTCTTCCAGTGATCATGTATGGATGTGAGAGTTGGACTGTGAAGAAAGCTGAGCGCCAAAAAAATTGATGCTTTTGAATTGTGGTGTTGGAGAAAACTCCTGAGAGTCCCTTGGACTGCAAGGAGATCCAACCAGTAACTTGGACTGCAAGGAGATCACTCCTGGGTGTTCATTTGAAGGACTGATGCTAAAGCTGAAACTCCAGTACTTTGGCCTCCTCATGCAAAGGGTTGACTCATTGGAAAAGACTCTGATGCTCGGAGGGATTGGGGGCAGGAGGAGAAGGGGACGACAGAGGATGAGATGGCTGGATGGCATCACCGACTCAGTTGACATGAGTTTGAGTAAACTCGTGATTTGGTCATGGACAGGGAGGCCTGGCATGCTGCGATTCATGGGGTCACAAAGAGTTGGACACGACTGAGAGACTGAACTGAATAAAGGAAAAGAAGCTAAAAAAGAATGTTTGCATGCATGCTAAGTCGCTTCAGTTGTGTCTGACTCTGCGACCCTATGTATATATTAACATATGGGCTTCCCAGGTGGCGCTAAGTGGTAAAGAACCTGCCTGTCAATGCAGGAGACATAAGAGACGTGGATTTGGTCTCTGGGTTGGGAAGATCTCCTGGAGGGAGGCATGGCAACCCTCTCCAGTATTCTTGCCTGAAGAATCCCTATGGACAGAGGAGCCTGGTGGGCTACAGTCCATGGGGTCGCAAAGAATCAGACATGACTGAAGCAACTTAGCACCCACCAAGCTTGTTAATGTATATATGTTAACAGAATCAGTGTGCTGTACACCTGAAACTAATGAGGCATTGTAAATCAACTATACTTCAATTTTTTAAAAAAGTAAATACTTTAAGACACTAAATGGTACAAACATCATTTCCATCCTGAAGAATAGTGTAAACACTGTTCAAAGCAATTTTAAGAAGACTATAAGGCCTTCTCTTGCTTATATAATAGGCTTTCTTCCTTTTGTATTGACTATCCTCTTAAGAACTCTCCCTGGTCTATGCCATTCAAACATGCTTACCAGGTCATGTCTGCCACTGGTTGCACACACTTCATTTTGGGTCATTTCTTGCTTTTTTCCTACTCTTCTGTCTTTTCCACTTTGGCATGGCCCTTAGTTCCTAACCTGGTTTTGTCCCGGAAGACATATTTCATCACTGCATGCTGACCTGGTAAACCTCTCTACTGATGCCAGACTTCCAGAATTCTGACTTTAGAAGGGGCCCTGGGTACTGTTTGCCCATGGGAAAAAATAGACTAATCAAGAATGAGGCTGAAAATTGTTATTTGAAAAATTCTAAGAAAGCTGAGGACAATTAAAATACTTAAAGATCTGTATTTGGATTGAGAATTAAAAGGACTGTGACAGACAGCAACCATAAAGTGAAATTAATCAATTCTCATTTTACATCTTCTGTGTGTTTCTCAACACTGTTCTCAATCTCACCTCCTTTTGATGTTCTTCCTTTGCACTCAAGTCCACACAGACTCCTTTCTGCCGTTTCTAAGTTCCATATCACAGACTACATTTACAATAATTGTGCCTTATGAATAAAGATCACATGCAGTTTTAAATCAACCAGGCTGCAAACTCTTATTGGGGGCAAATTTCCAGAGCCAGAAAAATTACATTTTATGGTGCTGAAATAATCTGAAAATGTGATTTTAGAATGATTTCAGTCATCTTTGAGACTTTTTAAGGGGCAGGAGATGGGCATCTGTGGTGATTTAAGAGGGAGAAAAAGATGGATTCCTGACAACAGAACTATAATCTGGGCATGTTTTCCTGGCAAGATTCTAGACTAGATTGTGAAATAAATGTCTTATGCACACTACGAAAAGAAAATGGTAATCACCAGGAACCAGATGGTTTCTTCTAGGAATAAGTCATGCTAAAATAACCTCACTTGATTTTTTTTGTTGCATTACTGGTTTGATAGATAGGAAACTGTCTTATTTTGCAATCTTTTGAGAATCTGTAGCATGTTATTCATTTAGAATAGATAGGGATATGTGAGCCGGGTGAGAATAAAGTTAAATAAATTTTATAATTGTTTGACTAATCATAAACTGGGTACATTGATTATTAAATCAGTACCAAGTGGTTTCCTCTAATGATACGCCATGCTCTGTTCTTGGTCATGTCCTGATAAACAGTGTTTATCAAAGATCAAAGATTTCTAAGAATACATTCTTGTAAAGTATGCAGATAACATTGAAAGTGAAAAGTGAAAGTGTTAGTCACTCAGCTGTGTCCAACTCCTTGTGACCCCATGGATGGAAGTCTTCCAGGCTCCTCTGTCTGTGGGATTTCCCAGGCAAGAATACTGGAGTGGGTAGCCATTCCCTCCTCCAGGGGATCATCTCAACCCAGGGATCGAACCCAGGTCTCTTGCATTGCAGGAAGATTCTTTACCATTTGAGCCACCAGGGAAGCCCATGCAGATGACATTAGGGAGAATAACTAGTATGGCAGAGAGCATAAAGTATAAAAATATGGGTTTGAAAGTTGGGAAGATTGAAGTCCTGGATGCATTCTGCCACAGTTACTAGCCGTGTGACCTGGAGTGAATTACTTTTTACTAACTCATGAAGACCAAATTATCACATAGAAAATAATAAATAGTAGCTTCTATTTTTTGGTACTCATACAACCAGGATTACTTCTACAGGCTAGACAGATGAGCTAAAATGAAAGATAAAATTTAACAGTTAAGATGAAAATCAATTGTACAAATGGAGGAGCAGAATATACTGAATAAACTACATCTCATGTGAATAAAGCTTGGTGGTTTTAGTTGACTATAATGTCAGTATGAGATGAACATATGATATTAATGACAAGCCAACTCACAGTTTAGAGTTTCAGTATAATGACGTTATTTTGATTAAGGGAGGTAATAGTCGCTCAGTAGTGTTCAGACCACATTTGGGAGACTGTTTTCAAGGAGAAGTTTGATTTTCCCAGAATAGGGTAACAGGTAACTACAATAGCAAAGAGTCTAGAATCTATGTTATAGGAGAAAAGGTTTAAATAATTTAAAATCACTCTGCTGGAGGAAATAAGACTTATGGGATGGGGATTGGTAGTAGAGAAATCAAGGGAAATTTTCTTTTTTTACTCTCTCCTAAGCTGCTTATCATGGAGAATTTGAAACAAATGCAAAAAGAGTGAGATTAGTATAATGAACTTGGATATACTCATCACCCAGCTGCAATAGTTTTCAATTTATGGATAACCTTGTTTTACCTATTGTTTTCCCAACTGGATTATTTGGAAGGAAATCCTAGAGTTTCAGATATCATGTCATTTCATCTATACATATTTTGCTGTATATCTTTAAAAGATAGCTTTAAAAACCCATAACTACAATATCATTAACACACCTAAAAATGAACAATAGTTCTTTAATATCATCAGATATCCAGTTAGTGTACAAATTTTCCTCATTGTATCACAAATATTGTTTTATAGTTTCTTTGAATCAAATTCTCAATAAATCCGTATATTGTGGGACTTCCCTGGTCATCCAGTGACTAAGACCCTGCTCCCAGTGTAGGGGGCCTAGGTTTAATCCCTGGTCAGGGAACTAGATAACACATGCTGCAACTAAGAGTTTGCACGCCACAGCTAAAGATCCCACATGCCACAATGAAAATCATAGGTCCCATGTGCTTCAACTAAGACCTGACACAGCCACATATATACATATGACAAAAAAATCCATACATTGTAATTTGTTGATAGATATTGTAAATTTGTTTATCTTTCTCTTTTTGATCCATGTTACTTATTGATCACTTGCCGTGTAGGCTTTCCCAGAGTTTGAATTTTGTGGATTGAATTCTTGTGGTGAAATTTTTTTTCTTTGACCTCTCAGTTTTCTATGAACTAGTTGTTGAATCTTGAGGGCTGGTCAGATTAGATTTATTATTTTTGACAGAATGCTTCATAGGCAGTGTTAATTTGTTAGATCAGGAGATGCTTCATTTCTGGTTATCTCTCTTTTTATAAATATTAGCAGGCATGGATAAACATTAACCAGTTTTTCTTTTCTTTTTTCCCAAAGGCATTTAAAAAATGGTTGTCTTCTAGTTCTATGATTCCTTATTCTTTGTGTGTGTGTATATATGTATATATGTATATGTGTGTGTGTGTGTATATATATATATATTCATGTCTGTTTGCAACCCTGTGAACTGTAGCCTGCCAGGCTCCTCTGTCCATGGAATTCTCCAGGTAAGGATACTGGAGTATATTGCATTTCCCATTCCTGGGGATCTTCCTGACCCAGGGATCGAACGTGCGTCCTGCATCTCCTGCATTGGCAGGTGGATTTCTGAAAAGGGAACATTCCCTTCATGAACTACTGGGTTGCAGGAACTTTTTTCAAGCAAATAGATGCTAATCACCTTTCAGAGGTCGTGTTATGTCCTAGAATCTGCGTAGGATCTTGGAGAGATAATGGAGAGTTTGAATTAGCTCCTCAAGCTTTCATAGTAAGAACCAATGGGATATGATAGCAGTTTCCAAATAAAGTGATTAAGGTGGAATTTCATTTTATTTAGTGCCAGAAAACTGCACTAAGGCCCATTGTAAGAATTAAGGAAGGGAGGACAATCTACATTTAGTATGAAGAAAATGCTACTGACAATCAGAACAGCCCACAAATGGAATGGATTGCTTCATAGAGCAGACAGCTCCTTGTTACTGGAATGTTCAAGAAGGATTTAGATGACAGGTTCTTCTGGACATTGAAAAAGGGACTCTTACACTGGGTAAAAATTTAAAAGTCTTCTTCATCTCTGAGTTTCCATGATGATAAAATGATCCCGAGGAACCAGAAGGAAGACAGACATGTGGAAATTCCTTCAGGGTGACACCTGAGTAAGGAATCCATTTTAAATATTTGTGGTGGAAATTTCTGATCCAAAAAGCAAAGTAGTTTAAAAAAGGTATACTTGGTATGTTCCTCATACTCTGTTTGCTTGTTCAGTTCAGTTCAGTTTTGTTCAGTCTCAGTCGTGTCTGACTCTTTCCAACATCATGGACTGCAGCATGCCAGGCCTCCCTGTCCATCACCAACTCCTGGAGTTTACTCAGACTCATATCCATTGAGTCAGTGAGGCCATCCAAGCATTTTTTTATCTCTACTTGCTCTTCTTTGGAACTCTGCATTCAAATGCGTATGGCTCCTTTTCTCCTATGCCTTTCACTTCTCTTATTTTTATAGCTGTTTGTAAGCTCTTCTCAGAGAACCATTTTGCCTTTTTGCATTTCTTTTTCTTGGGGATGATCTTGATCTCTGCCTCCTGTACAATGTCATGAACTTCTGTCCATACTTCTTCTGGCAATCTCTCTATCAGATCTATTTCTTTGAATCTATTTGTCACTTCCACTGTATAATCATAAGGTATTTGATTTAGGTCATACCTGAATGTTCTAGTGGTTTTCCCTACTGTCTTCAATTTAAGTCTGAACTTGGCAATAAAGGGTTCATGATCTAAGCCACAATCAGCCCCCAGTCGCATTTTTCCTGACTGTATAGAGCTTCTCCATCTTTGCAAAGAATATAATCAATCTAATTTTGGTATTGACCATCTGGTGATGTCCATGTGTAGTGATTTCTCTTGTGTTGTTGGAAGAGGGTGTTTGCTATGACCAGTGCCCTCTCTTGGCAACTTTTAGCCTTTGCTCTGCTTCATTCTTACTCCAAGGCCAAATTTGCCTGCTACTCCAGGTATTTCTTGACTTCCTACTTTTGCATTCCAATCCCCTATAATAAAAATAACATCTTTTTGGGGTGTTAGTCCTCGAAGTTCTTGTAGGTCTTCCTAGAACCACTCAACTTCTGCTTCTTCAGCATTACTGGTTGGGACATAGACTTGGATTACTATGCTATTGAATGGTTTGCCTTGGAAATGAACAGTTATCATTCTGTTTCTTATGAGATTGCATCAAAGTACTACATTTCAAACTCTTTTTTTGGCTGTGACAGCTACCCAATTTCTTCTAAGTGATTCTTGCCCACAGTAGTAGATATAATGGTTATCTGAGTTAAATTCACCCATTCCAGGTGTTGCAAGGTGTTTGATTGTTGCTGCTGCTGCTGCTAGGTTGCTTCAGTCATATCCAACTCTGTGTGACCCTATAGACGGCAGCCCACCAGACTCCCCCGTCCCTGGGACTCTCCAGGCAAGAACACTGGAATGGGTTGTCATTTCCTTCTCCAATGCATGAAAGGAAAAGTGAAAGTGAAGTTGCTCAGTTGTGTCCGACTCTTAGCAACCCCATGGACTGCAGCCCACCAGGCTCCTCCGTCCATGGGATTTTCCAGGTGAGAGTACTGGAGTGGGTTGCCATTCACCTTTTAACTTCTGACCTTTGCCTATGGAGAAGGTGTGATAGTTCTTTAACAACTCACAATTTGTTACCAGTTGAGGACTTTCTCCCACAAATCGCAGCTACAATACAGTATTAGCAGAGGCATTCCTTTGCCAACAAAGGTCTGTCTATTGGGGATAGAGCTATGGTTTTTCCAGTAGTCATGTATGGATGTGAGAGTTGGACTATAAAGAAATCTGAGTGCCAAAGAATTGATACTTTTGAACTGTGGTATTGGAGAAGCCTCTTGAGAGTCCCTTGGACTGCAAGGAGATCCAAACAATCTATTCTAAAGAAAATCAGTCCCGAATGTTCATTGGAAGGACTGATGCTGAAGCTGAAACTCCAGTACTGTGGCCACCTGATGTGAAGAACAGACTCATTTGAAAAGACACTGATGCTGGGTAAGATTGAAGGTGCGAGGAGAAGGAGATGACAGAGGATGAGATGCTTGGATGGCATCACTGACTCAATGGACATGAGTTTGAGTAAGCTCCAGGAGTTGGTGATGGACAGGGAGACCTGGCGTGATGCAGTCCATGGGGTCGCAAAGAGTTGGACATGACTGAGCGAGTGAACTGAACTGAACTGAACAGTATTAACAGATGCCACTATTCCTGTGGAAACCTTAGACTGTGTGTTTTGCCACTTGAGCAGGACTCCTGCCCTCAGAGTGGTATCTTGAAATAATTCAATTCAAGTTCATGAATAATATTTTGCATTGTTATATACTCCTACATGCTTTTTTAAGGACAATAGTTCCAAGATATACTAATAAGTGCCCCCAGAACCTAACTATGCCAGAAAAATTGGGTTCTGTGGCCAAAATAATTTAGAACATTCTATTTGCTTATTCTGTCATTCATCTATACATTTATTTTTACATTGGTATTCCAGGAACCTGTAATATGCTAGTTGCATTCTTAACATTCAAGAGGAGAGGATATACTACCGAATCAGGAACTTCCCACACTTATTTGACCACATTTTTAAAAAATAGAATATGTTATAGCATGCTTGTTCTGTGATACATACAGAATTACACAATTTTGACAGAAACTAAAGAAAAAAAAAAAAAAAAACTTGGCCTTGTTTAATTCCTTACATCCTTTCATCTCAAATCCAATCCACCAGCAAATCTTATTTTTCTACTTTCAAAATATATCCAATAGAAAATTACTTAGTGATTAAAAAAGAATGAAATAATGCTATTTGCAGCAACATGCATTGACCTATAGACTATCGCACTAAAGTGAAGTCAGAAAGAGAAAGACAAATATCATATGATATTGCTTATATGTGAAATCTGAGAAAAAATATAGAATTGAACTTACAAAGCAGAAATAGACCCACGGACAGAAAACAAAGTAATGGTTACCAAAAAGGAAAGTGTGGGAAAGGGATAAATTAGGCATTTGGGGTTAATAGATACATACTACTATACATAAAACAAGTAACCAACAAGGACCTACTGTATAGCACAGAGAGTATACTCAATATTTTGGAATAATATAAAGGGAAGATAACCTGAAAAAAGAATGTATATAAATATGTATATATATAAAACTGAATTACTGTGCTGTGCACCTGAAACTAACGTGACATTGTGAATCAACTATATACAGTAAAAAATCCGGAATATGATGCTTTCTGATTGCCTTCCTATACCCTGAACCCAGCTGTTTCTCTGTCTCTGTCTCCACTCTTCCTTCATGTTTCAACATACTACTTATGACTAGCTAACACATTATTTCCTTTGCCTATTTATCTCATTATTGCTTCGCTTCTCCTACTAGAATGTAACCTTCACGAGGGGTAGGGCTTTGTCCTGTTTCTTGCTGTATCTCTAGTATCTACAAGTGTGCCAGGATATAGAAGGTGACAAATAAATATTCGTTGGATAAGTAGCTGACACTACAAATGCTCACAGTGAGAGGACATGTACATCACAGTATCTTTCAGGGAACATTGTTTTGCAGCTAACCACACGGGGGTTTCTTTCCTCGTTCTGCCATTTATTTGCTGTGAGACCTTGAACATGTTATCCAGTCACTCTGTGCCTCAGCTCTAGTACACATGCAAATAATGATCTGTATCCCTTAGATTTATTGTAATTCTTCAGCAGTATGTTAAATTATATATTCTGTGGAACAAGGATGATATTAAATGTTAAAAGGTATTTAAAGTACCTAGTGCAAAATCGGGCTTCCTTGGTGGCTCAGATGGTAGAGAATCTGCCTGCAGTGTGGGAGACCTGGGTTCAATCCCTGAGTCAGGAAGATCCCCTGGAGAAGGCAATGGCAACTCACTGCAGTATTCTTTCCCATAAAGTCCCATGGACAGAAGAGCCTGGCGGGCTACAGTCCACGAAGTCACAAAGTATCAGACACAACTGAGTGACTAACACTTTCAGTGCAAAATTAGCATGATTCCTAGAAGAAGGCCCAGTACAAGTTCTAGAAAACTGCTATAATGAAAAAATTATCTTTCTTTCCTTCTTCCTCCCTATTCTCCCTTCAGTTCTCCCTTCCCTGAGCTATTCTTGTTCTATTTTCTGATCTGCAACACGTATTTATGAAGTTGTATTAGGGTGAGGTCTCTGAATATGGAAGAGACTTTTGTCCGTTTGTGTAAATCAAGCAGCCTTAATCAGCTAGGTCATGCCAAGTGTTGTCTTTCTGTCAACACAACTAACATTCTCAGATGGATAGTTGCTAACAGAGAGAATAGGAATTTGGCAAGTATGATGCTATCTGTAAACTCCTGCTTTGGAATTGCATTCAAAATCACATTCTGAGCTACATCTGATGATCGGTTTCATTACGTTAGAGTCACACTTCATTTTTTGACCCAAATACTGTTAGCAGTTTGATTGCTCACCCTGTTCATGAGATCTGACTCTGGATGACTTTTTGCTGTTTCAAAAAACCAAGTCTTCCCCTCAGAAGATCAAGATTTGCCATCAGTGAGGATGCTCATGACAGTGTCTCTCAGATTTTTTTTTTTTTTTACTTATTCTTTTTTTGAATTTTTTAATAATTTATTTTAATTGGAAGCTAATTACTTTACAATATTGTAGTGGTTTTTGCCATACATTGACATGAATCAGCCATGGGTGTACATCTGTTCCCCATCCTGAACCCCCCTCCCACCTCCCTCCCCATCCCATCCCTTAGGGTGGTCCCAGTGCACTGGCCCTGAGCACCCTGTCTCATGCATCAAACCTGGTGATCTATTTCACATAAGGTAATATACATGTTTCAATGCTATTCCCTCAAATCATCCCACCCTCGCCTTCTCCCACAGAGTCCAAAATTCTGTTCTTTACATCTGTGTCTCTTTGCTGTCTCTCATATAGGATCATCTTTGTCTAATCTCACTGGGTAATTCCAGAAATGTTTGTGTAGTAGCATCATTGTTAAAATCAGTGGGAGACCACTTTGAAGAACAATGTTCATTTGATTGTCCCATTTCTGTTACGTTTGTGAACAAATTGATCTGAAAAGGCCATAGTCACTCCTTGGATATATTATTATGTCATAATACTCTCAAATCTATTTTTATTTTCTCAAGGCTCCTGTGGCTTTTCATCCACACACTAGCTTTATCTACTTAACCAAAGCACTGGAATGAAAACCAACAGAAATGGTATTTTTGGCCATTTTGATGGACCTAGATCAATGGCTCCATTACTGTGATAGTAGCCCTTATATAAGGAGATGACTTTTAAATTGCTTAATCTGTAGAATGGTTGATACCACTGCATGTAAACATAGCATCATCTTCGTATAAATACTGCTTTTCTCCCAAATGTACCAGTCCTTTTTATCTGCTCGTTCTGCTCCATTTTTTATTGTTATACACATTCTATTTCTCTTCTTTCCATCTTATATTAAGTTATAAGTCCATTATTTTCAGAAACATCTTGTATATTGTGTGGTAAGTGGGGTGGGCAGTGATCTCAAGTGAAGATATTTCTGTTACTGAGAAATGGTGGCTGGAAATAGGAGAAAAAAGAGAGCATTTGACTATTTCTGCTCATCCTTTTTACTTGGCAGAGGTTAATTTCTTGCTAAGTCTTTTTTTCTTTTTTTGAGCTGAAGTAGAAAGTTCAAAGCAGAGCTATCTCTTTTACTCCAGAAGCTTAAGCCCATATCTCTTTACCTCTATGCACAGTTTCCTGACTGTTTTTGCTCCAGAGTTTATCTTTGTTAAATACTGTAAGCAGAGACAGATTTACTTTGAAGCTTAAGCTATAGGCTTCCTTACTGGCATTAGCCCTTCCAAGATCCTGTACTTTTTTTTTTTTTTTAAATTGAAGCATAGTTGGTTTACATTGTTGTATTAGTTTCAGGTGTACAACAAAATAATTCAGATATACAGCAAAATGATTCAGATACACATGCATATATCTTTTTTCCAGATTCTTTCCCTCACAAACTATAGCTAAATAGTGAGTGTTTATACTTTTATTTTTATATTATTTTCCTTAAAACACTCTCCTCTCCAGCTGTGTGGGTTTCCCAGGTGGCGCTAGTGATAAAGAACCCACTTGCCAATTCAGGAGCCATAAGAGACACAAGTTTGATCCCTGGGTCAGGAAGATACCCTAGAGGAGGGCATGGCAACCCATTGTATTCTTGTCTGGATAATTTCATGAACAGAGGAGCCTGGTGGGTTACAGTCCATAGGGTCACAAAGAGTTGGACGTGACTGAAGCGACAGTGTGCATGGTCAAGCTGTATAGGGTTTAGGCTCTTAAAACAAAACAAAACAAAACTGAGTTCACCTTTCAAAATAAATGTCTCTTCTGTCTCTTCCTCTTAATCCTTTTTTTTTTTGTTTGTTTGTTTTTGAATTGAGCCATAGTTGATTTACAGTGTTGTGCTAATTTCTGCTGTAAAGCAAAGTGATTCCGTTATATATGCATAAAATATAAAATGTATATATAAAGTGCATATATATATATATATTTAATATTCTTTTACATTGTGGCTTATCAGAGGATATTACTTATTTCCTCTTGAAGATTTACTCCAACCGTTGCTTTGCTTCTGTTGTCATTCCTCTGTCCTTGATCTCTGTTCAGTGCAAGTTGATGGCCAAACCTCAACTGATATATGGATTCTCCAACTATCTGTTTAACTCTGTTCAATCTCTTTTACTCTCTTCAGTGTGATTAGTTCTAGAGAATTGAGGACCATTTTAAGACACAATGATCGCTATGGTCCGGAGAAAATGTAGGCGGAGTCAGACTGGAGTTCTGCTAAGGCATGTATTAATTTGACATGTGTTAACAGTTCTGAACCTCAATTCCTCATCTGCCACATGGAAACAATAATATTTACTGTTCAGATGTGCTCTGAGGAGTAAACCAGAAAATCTAGGTGAAAGCATGATACAAAAGAGAACCTGGGTTAGGCAGGGAGGATTATTTCCCATCTGCATTTTTAGGGTTTTTGACCTACAAGAGGTAGAAAAATGCAAAGGCAAGTGAGCCCCCAGGCAGACACAAGAGGGAAGAAACTACTGCTTTGTTTGAGACTGGCAGCAAGAAAAGGCAGCAGCCACAGCTTCCTCGTGAGCCACCCATCTTCAAGCTCTGGAGTCTGTTGGACTCTGATAAGAGAGAGCACATCCTTCCCATATCCAGTGTATTCAAAGTTTGTTTTCACTCCTTTCTTTTTGGCTTTCTGGGTTTACAGAATAAACATTTGGCCTTTAATGGGAGAATGATTCTTTGTTGGCAGTGGACTAGTGGTGTAGAATTTCATTTATTAAATGGATACTTTTCCAATGTGTTTTTTACTTAAAAAATATTTATTTGACTGCTTAATTTATTTATTTGGGTCTTAGCTGTGGCTCACAGAATCTTTAGTTATAGCATGCAAACTATTAGTTGTGGTGTGTGGGATGTCGTTCCCTGACCAAGGATTGAATTCAGGCCCCCTTTACTGGGAGTGGGGAGTACTTAGTCACTGGACCACCAGGGAAGTACCTCGGGTGTACTTTTTAAATAATGCCTAACAAAAGGCAAGGGCTTCCCTGATGGCTCACTGGTAAAAAAAAAAAAAAAAAAAAGAACAGTCAGCCTACATTGCAGGATACCTGGGTTTGATTCCTAGATTGGGAAGATATCTTGGAGAACGGCATGGCAACCTATTGCAGTATTCTTGCTTGGAGAATCCCACGGACAGAGGAGGACAGGCTACAGTCTATGGGGTTTGCAAAAAGTCAGACATGACTGAGTGACTAAGGCCATACTAACAAAAGGCAGAGGGGAGCCAGGGAGGCTGCAGTAACCTATTGAGTTAAGATGCCTGGGTTCTTTCTACCTTTTCTGAGCACTTTTCTGTTAGAGTATTTGTTCATTTGGAAAAATCTTAGCAGCTTAGTTTATAAGCACATTTTGAATGCTGGGATTTGGAAAGATTGTATAATTTCTGGGCTTAAAAAGTAAAGAAATGAACCACCTGGTTATGCCTAGTAGGTATTGAACCTTAGGTAATAGAGAACATTTATTGTACGTAATATTTGGTAGATATATTGTGCCTGTGATCTTGTTGAAACTATTTCATTCCCAAGTTATGTGGACATTTGTCTATTATACATTCTATGCAGAAAACTAATAGAAAATGCATCAGGCCAGAAGTGAGGTGTTCTAATCTTAGCTCTATAGCAGTCAAGCCTGTGGTTTCTGGATGAGTGACTTCATTTTGCACTGCTGGTGATACATCTGCAAAGCATGATAGTAACTCTGTCTCTAGGTTGTGTTGTGAAGATACATGAGATCATATATATGCAGGTTTTATAAATTCTGAGGAAGATAGACCAGTAATAGTTGCTTCCCATATTAACACTAGTGATTTAAACATAAGGCTGAGGCTTTTGATATTGGAGAAAAAAAAAAGAAAATGTAGAGAAATGGCAGATTAATGTGAATTCAAATCTCTGAATCAAGTGAGATCACCACTTACCTGGACATTGTTAATATAATTCTTTGTAGAAACACCTTTTCAAAATTATAATTTAATATTATACCCAGGTTTTATTGAGGATATATTTTTAAAATAGCCAGTGGAAAATTTTTCTGCAAGTACATTTCCTCTTAGATCCAATGTTTCTTATATAAAGAGCTTCATGAAAACCCCCTTTAATCATTTAGTTTCAGGCAAAAGCAAAATAAAATGTATATCCAGATGAATTGGTATTTTTAATCAAACAATGACCACAACATAATTAATTATATTTTGAATTTTGCCTTGATTATCAGGAAGCTCACAGTTGATGAATTTCAGAATATATTGATGAATATATTGATGAATTTCAGTAATTAACCTCAGTATATAGTTTTCTCACATAATTATCCTCTTTCCTCAAACTTAAAGCCTTTTTGTGTAGGTGCCATGCATATTAAACTGATTCAAATATATTATTTTTGAAAATAGGCAGGTGGTTAAGTAATATTCTGTGTAAATCTGCTGGCTTATTTGTGACCACTTATTAGCAATGCCAGGGTATCTGGCTTGATTCCCATGTAGGCAATTGAATATTGCTGTGTTCAAAGACAACCTGCATTGATCCTAACCCTGAATGACTGATATGCAAACCTTTGACTACAAGGAGAAAACAGGAAAAATGGGGACCAGTTAGAGGTAAGCCTTTACTAACACCATAAAATACCTAAAACCATGTGCTACCAATGAGTATAGTATAACCAACCTTAGAGATGAACAATAGCAATTTTTGTTATTCAATCTCATATGGCAGGATCATATTTTACCCTTTTTTTCTTGAATAATAATCATGTAATGTTAAGGTCTGAGATTCCATTTTCCCGCTCCATCCTCTCAAGCAATTGGAGTAGTAGAATAGAAGTAAATGTGTGCTATATTTAGGCAAGTGGACCAGAGACAGACTGTCCTACAGTCCCTCATAAACCAGAAGCATCAGAATATATTAATATACTGCTTTGTGCCCAAATAAGTGATGATAGAGACATTGGTAGATGCCCAGGGGCTTCCTGGGTAGCTCAGCTGGTAAAGCTCCTGCAATGCAGGAGACTCTGGTTTGATTCCTGGGTTGGGGAGATCCTCTGATGAAGGGATAGGATACCCACTCCAGTCTTCTTTGGCTTCCCTGGGGGCTCAATTGGTAAAGAATTTGCCTGCAATGTGGGAGACCCAGGTTTGATTCCTAGGTTGGCAAGATCCCCTGGAGGAGGGCATGGCAACCCACTCCAGTATTCCTGCCTGGAGAATCCCCATGGACAGAGGAGCCTGGTGGGCTTCAGTTCATGGAGTTGCAAAGAGTCGGACATGACTGAGCGACTAAGCACAGAATAAACTGATGATTTTAAAAGCATTTCTAACTGGGCTGTGAGGGCAATGGGTTTTAAAATTCACTCAAGAAGGCTTCGAATTTCTTTTCTAGATGTAGGTCATTGAGCAGAAGCTTGGAAAAGAGGTTCTAATGAACCCTTGTTAGAGTTTGGCATTGAGCTCCATCTTGGACTAAATTTCCAAAATAACTGAACCTCTTCCTGAACAGGGAAGGGTTACTCCAGTGGGACAAGCTCTTGCTTCCAAAACAGAGGCACTCCTTTAGACCTGAAAAATAGCATGCTCATTGGCAGTTGCCTGAGGCATTGCAGCAAGGCTTACTGAACCACATAGTGAGGCAAGGATGAGAAGAGGAATCTTTAACACAGTTACTAAAAGATTAAGTCAATGTAGGGATTCTTTTTTTTAAACATTGTATTTATTTTGTATTGGGATATAGCTGATTAACAAACAATGTTGTGACAGTTTCAGGTGAACAGCAAAAGGACTCAGCCATAAATATACATGTATCTATTCTCCCCCAAACTCTGCTCCCATCCAGGCTGCCACATAGCATTGAGCAGAGTTCCATGTGCTTATACAGTAGGTCATTGTTGATTGTCCATTTTAAATATAACAGTGTGTACTTGTCCATCCCAAACTCCCTAACTATTCCTTCTCCTGATCCTTCCCCCCAGAAACCATAAGTTCATTCTCTAAGTCTGTGTGTCCCTTTCTGTTTTGTAAGTCCATTGGTATCATTTCTTTATAGATTCTACATATAAGGGATGTTATATGATATTATTCAGTTTTTTTCAAAGGTTGAATAATATTCTACTCTTATAGCAGAAAGTGAAGAAGAACTAAAGAACCTCTTGATGAAAGTGAAAGAGGAGAGTGAAAAAGTTGGCTTAAAGCTCAACATTCAGAAAACTGAGATCATGGCATCTGGTCCCATCACTTCATGGCAACTAGATGGGGAACAGTGGAAACAGTGACAGACTTTGTTTTTAGGGGCTCCAAAATCACTGCAGAAAATGCCTGCAGCAATGAAATTAAAAGACACTTGCTCCTTGGAAGAGAAGTTATGACCAACCTAGACAGCTTATTAAAAAGCAGAGACATTAGTTTGCCAACAAAGGTCTGTCTAGTCAAAGCTATGGTTTTTCCAGTATTCATATATGGATGTGAGAGTTGGACTATAAAGAAAGCTGAGTGCTGAAGAATTGATACTTTTGAACTAGGGGTGTTGGAGAAGACTCTTGAGAGTCCTTGGACTGCGAGGAAATCCAACCAGTCCATCCTAAAGGAAATCATTCCTGAATATTCATTGGAAGGACTGATGCTGAAGCTGAAACTCCAGTATTTTGGCCACCTGATGCGAAGAACTGACTCATTTGATAAGAGCCCGATGCTGGAAAAGATTGAAGGCAGGAGGAGAAAGGGACGACAGAGGATGAGATGGTTGGATGGCATCATCAACTCAATGGACATGAGTTTGAGTAAGCTCCAGGAGTTGGTGATTGACAGGGAGGCCTGGCATGCTGCAGTTCATGGGGTCGCAAAGAGTTGACATGAGCGATTAAACTGAACTGAATATTCCATTGTATATATGTACCACATCTTCTTTACCCATTCATCTGTTGATGAACATTTATTTTGCTGCCATGTCTTGACTATTATAAACAGTTCTTCAGTGAACACTGGGGTGCACATGTCCTTTCAGACCATGTTTTTGTTTGGATATATGCCTAGGAGTGGATTTTCAGGGCCACATGGTAGTTCTATTTTTAGTTTTTGAGGGAACCTTCGTACTGTTCTCCATAGTGACTGTACCAATTTACATTCCCACCAAGAGTGTAGGAGGGTTCCCTTATCTCCACACCCTCTCCAGCATTCATTGTTTGTGGATTTTTTGATGATAGCCATTCTGGCTGATGTGAAGTGATGTCTCATTGTAGTTTCGATTTGCATTTCTCTAATAAATTAGCAAGTGCTTTCCGGGTGGCCCAGTGGTAAAAGAATCTACCTGCAATGCAGAAGATGCAGGAGACACAAGTTTGATCCCTGGGTCAGGAAGATCCCCTGAAATAAGAAATTGCAACCCACTCCAGTATTCTTGCCTGGGGAATCCCATGGACAGAAGAACCTGGAGAGCTACAGTCCATGGGGTTGCAAAAGATACGGACACAACTTAGTGACTAAACAACAATAATTATCAATGTTGAACATTGTTTCATTTGCCTTTTGACTATTTTTTTTGTGTGGCATTCCCACATTTCTAGGATGACTAACATAAACACATACTCGGCAAGCAGAAGCTGGAGAATAACCAGTCATCTCCCAAGAATCTAAGCCTCATTCACCAATGATATCCCTTCTTGAAACAGACTGCTAGGGCCAAGAGACTAGACAATACTTCTGAGAAAGAATAAGGCATGGCAGGAGATTCAAGGTGAGGAGCCAGCCCACACAACCTACAACTTTTTTAAAAAATTAATTTTTTATTGAAGGATAGTTGCTTTACAGAATTTTTCTGTTTTCTGTCAAACCTCAACATGAATCAGCCATAGGTATACATATATCCCTTCCCTTTTGAAACCCCCTCCCACCTCCCTCCCCATCCCACCCCTCTAGGTTGATACAGAGCCCTTGTTTGAGTTTCTTGAGCCATACAGCAAATTCCCATTGGCTATCTATTTTACATAAGGTAATGTAAATTTCCACATAACTCTTTCCATACATCTCACCCTCTCCTCCCCTTTCCCCATGTCCATAAGTCTATTCTCTGTGTCTGTTTCTCCACTGTTGCCCTGTAAGTAAATTCTTCAGTACCATTTTTTCTAGATTCTGTATATGTTATAATACAGTATTTATCTTTTTCTGACTTACTTCACTCTGTATAATAGGTTCTAGGTTCATCCACCTCATTAGAACATACTCAGATGTGTTCCTTTTTATGGCTGAGTAATATTTCTTTGTGTATACATACCAAAACTTCTTTATCCATTAATCTGTCAATGGACATGTAGGTTGTTTCCATGTTCTAGCTATTGTAAATAGTGCTGCAAAGAACAATGGGATACATGTGTCTGTTTCAATTTTGATTTCTTCAGGGTATCTGTCTAGGAGTGGGATTGCTGCATCATATGGTGGTTTTATTCCTAGCTTTTAAGGAATATCCATACTGTCTTCCATAGTGACTGTATCAATTTACATTCCCACTAACAGTGCAAGAGCATTCCCTTTTCTCCACACCCTCTCCAGCATTTAATGTTTGTAGACTTTTTGATGAGGGCCATTCTGACTGGTGTGAGGTGATCTCATTGTAGTTTTGATTGCATTTCTCTAATAATGAGCGATGTGGAGCATCTTTTCAAGTGTTTGTTAGCCATCTGTATGTCTTCTTTGGAGAAATGTCTGTTTAGGTCTTTTCCCCACTTTTTTATTGGGTTGTTTGTTTTTCTGGTATTGAGTTGTATGAGCTGCTTGTATATTTTGGAAATTAATCCTTTGTCCATTGTTTCATTTGCTATTTTTTTTCGCATTCTGAGAGTTGTCTTTTAACCTTCCTTATAGTTTCCTTTACTGTTCAAAAGCTTTTAAATTTAATTGGGTCCCACTTGTTTATTTCTGTTTTTATTTCTGTTACTCTAGGAGGTGGATCAGAGAGGATCTTGCTTTGATTTATGTCATCGAGTGTTCTGCCTATGTTTTCCTCTAAGAGTTTTATAGTTTCTGGTCTTACATTTAGGTCTTTAATTCATGTTGAGTTTATCTTTGTGTGTGGTGTTAGGAAGTGTTCTAATTTCATTCTTTTATGTAGCTGTCCATTTATTGAAGAGACTGTCTTTGCCCCATTGTATATTCTTGCTTCCTTTGTCAAAGATAAGGTACCCATAGGTGCACGGGTTTATTTCTGGGCTTTCCATCTTGTTTGATTGGTGTCTATTTCTGTTTTTGTGCCAGTACCATACTGTCTTGATGACTGTAGTTTTGTAGTATAACCTGAAGTCAGGAAGCTTGATTCCTCCAGCTCCATTCTTCTTTCTCAAGACTGCTTTGGCTATTTGGAGTCTTTTGTGTTTCCATATGAATTGTGGATTTTCCATATGGATTTTTTTGTTCTAGTTCCATGAAAAATGCCATTGGTAATTTGATAGGGATTGTATTAAATCTGTAGATTACATTTGGTAGTATAGTCTTTCACAATATTGATTCTTCCTACCCAGGAACATGGAATATCTCTCCATCTGTTTATGCCATCTTTGATTTCTTTCATTAGTGTCTTATAATTTTCTGTGTATTGTTCTTTTGTCTCCTTAGGTAAGTTTATTCCTAGATCTTTAATTCTTCTGTTGCAATGGTGAATGAGATTGATTCCTTAATTGCTCTTTCTGATTTTTCCAACCTACAGCTTTTAAACTAAGTTGCTTACTCTTACTCTTTTTGGATAAGATCTATCACAGCTGTATTCTGTGTGTTAAACTCCCAGAGTAGGAGTGGAAGGAGATCCAGTGTTGAGAACAAAAACACTGGGAAATAATGGCATTCTGTAGAAAGAAATTCAGGACAGTGACTCAGTTTCCTCCTTCTTTGGGTATTGGTTGCAAGTGTGTGCCCATACATAGGCATCTAGATGAGAAGTAAGCTTTCTTCATGGAGATGCAAATATGTACTGGAGAGAACAATGAATAAAGGTTAATATTTTTGAAATATCAACCAGGAAAGTTTATTCTCTATCATGTTTCCTTGTCATTATGGCCCTGTCTCTTCATCACTAACCCGTTAATAGTTATTGTGAGCATAGAAAATAGAGTGAAATAGACAACACTAGGGATTGGAGCATGACATCCTTCTCCTAAGAAGAGGCAAGATTTTATTGAGGCGGAGGATAAAAATGAAAAGGAAAGCCTTTCAAGGGTCTGCAGGTGGAGATTTAGGTCCACTACACATTCATATAGTTATACAAATGCACACAGTTCATGTATGTCACAATTTTAGCATTGATTTATCATTTACTAATGATTTAAATTAAGACATATTTGCCCTGAAACATCAACTTCCTGATATTTACTAACTCTTTAAATAGAGTAAAAATATGGGAACAATTTCAAGAATTGCCAGATAGAAGAAGAAATCAGAAAATAGAATATAGAGTTTCAATAAAATGAAATTAATAAGACTGAGTATATTTTAAGTATTTACAATATATACTAGTTTCTATGAGAGAGAAAAAATGTGATATATAGAGTCTATCTTCATGGAACATATAATTTTATTCAGGATATAAAACTGAGTATATGTAACATTACTAAATCATATAGACTGGTGGCAGCATAAGTCAAACAATGTTCTAAATTCTCTAGGAGACTAAAGCAGGTATGAATCAGTGTTAATTGGTTATAATTGCTTAACCTTGCATGGTCTTTGGAATCAAATACTTCTTGTATTACTCTCAACTCTGCTACTGACTATTTGTTACTGTTCAGTCGCCTAGTCATGTCCCATTCTTTGCCACCCTATGGAATGCAGCACACCAGGCCTCCCTGTCCTTCACCATCTCCCAGAACTTGCTCAAACTCAAATCCATCGATTCAGTGATGCCATCCAACCATCTCATCCTCTGTAGTCCCCTTCTCCTCTTGCCTTCATTCTTTCCCATCATCAGGGTCTTTCCCAAGGAGTCCGTTCTTTGCATCAGGTGGCCAGAGTATTGGATTTTCAGTTTCAACATCAGTCCTTCCAATGAACATTCAGGATTGATACCCTTTAGGATGGACTGGTTGAATCTCCTTGCAGTCCAAGGGACTCTCAAGAGTCTTCTCCAATACCACAGTTGAAAAGCATAAGTTTTTTGGCGCTCAGCCTTCTTTAGTTTGTAAGGTCGCTAAATAATCCCACGGGACCTCATTTTTATCATTTGTAATATGAAGATTTTAATATTTCTTACTTCATTGAGTTGTTGTGAGGATTTAATGATGCATGTTAAACACAAGGCATAGTCATTGGCACATAGCAATGTTCATTAAATATAGATATGAAGGAGAAATTAGCATATGAGACGGTTTTGAAAGACTTTGGTGAGTAAAAAGGGTGGAATAAGGCATCCCATATCTAGAGGATGAATGAGTTATGTCATAGAAGTAAGAGTGGATTGTTTAGGGAGAAATGACATGAATCTGTCAGAACTAGAACATTCTCTCAGGAGAATTAGATTTCAAAAGTTATCACAATATTGTAAAGTAATTATCCTTCAAATAAGATAAATAAATGCATTTTAAAAAAATGTATGTTGAAATGGTAGTAGTCACAGAAAGAGACTGTAGTGAGATTCCCTGAGATTTTAGGGAAAAGATCAGGAAAAGCTTACTTTTTGAGAATGAAATGAATTCAAATCACCATATACTGATGAGATTATTTATAGACTTGATCTACAGACACCATGTGTTTGCTAAAGAGTCTTGGAAAATAGAGTAGTCTAATCAATAGCTTCCTAGTTTCTCACCATCTAATGCCTAATCGAGGTGATAAGGGTATAACTTTAGATTGACTTTGTAACTAAAGAAAGCTGCACCCTAATTAACTACATTGTTTTCTTTATGAAAGGACAGAGGTGTTGAGTTCTGCATGAGGTCCCCCCAAAACTCTTGAAAAATAGTGAGAAGCCATAGAAAGTCTGAGCGGAGCTAAACCATAATCAAATCACTGTTTTGAAAGCTAAATGGAAGTAGGAGGAAAAAAAGACTGGAAAAATAAAAATTGGAGATGGGGAGGTAAATTAGAAGGCAATATTCTTAATATTCATGATAAACGACTCAATTTGCAAATACACTTTGACATATAATTTGTTTGGAAAAGTACAGTAAAATGTAACAGAAGTTTAATGACCAATTTAGAACTTTAGTAATTCTATAGATCTCAGTTAGGTTCAGTTCAGTTCATTTGCACAGGCGTGACCGACTCCAACCCCATGGACTGCAGCACGTCAGGCTTTCCTGCCCATCACCAACTCCCAGAGCTTGCTCAAACCCATGTCCATCGAGTTGGGGATGCCATACAACCATATCATCCTCTGTCGTCCCCTTCTCCTGCTTTCAGTCATTCCCATCATCAGGGACTTTTCCAAGGAGTGAGTTCTTCGCATCAGGTGCCCTAAGTATTGGTTTCAGCTTCATCATCAGTCCTCCCAATGAAATTCAGGACTGATTTCCTTTAGGTTGGACTGGTTTGATCTTGCAGTCCAAGGGACTTGCAAGAGTTTTCTCCAACACCACAGTGCAAAAGGATCAATTCTTTGGCGCTCAACTTTCTTTATAGTCCAACTCTCACATCCATACATGAATACTGGAAAAACCATAAACTTTGACTAGATGGACCTTTATCAACAAGGTAATATCTCTGCTTTTTAATTTACCATCTAGGTTGGTCTTAGCTTTTCTTTCAAGGAGCAAGCATCTTTTAATTTCATGGCTGCAGTCACCATTTGCAGTGATTTTGGAGCCCAAGAAAATAAAGTCTGTCACTGTTTCTGTTCTTTGCCCATCTATTTGCCATGAAGTGATGGGACCAGATGCCATGATCTTAGTTTTCTGAATGTTGAGCTTTAAGCCAGCTTTTTCACTTTTCTCTTTCACTTAAATTAAGAGGCTCTTTAGTTCCTCTTCACTTACTGCCATGGGGTGGTGTCATCTGCATATCTGAGGTTATTGATATTTCTCCCAGCAATCTTGATTCCAGCTTGTGCTTCATCCAGCCAGGCATTTCACATGATGTACTCTACAAATAAGTTAATTAAGCAAGGTGACAATATACGGTCTTGTCGCACTTCTTTCCCAATTTGGAACAAGTCCTTTGTTCCATGTCTGGTTCTAGCTGTTGCTTCTTGACCTGCATACAAATTTCTCAGGAGGCAAATAAGGTGGTCTGGTATTCTCATCTCTTGACGATTTTCCACAGTTTGTTGTGATCCACATAGTCAAAGGCTTTGTCATAATCAATAAAGAAGAAGTAGATGTTTTTTCTGGTATTCTCTTAATTTTTCAGTGATTCAACAGGTTTGGCAATTTGATCTCTGGTTCCTCTGCTTTTTCTAAATCCAGCTTGAACATCTGGAAGTTCATGATTAATGTACTGTTTAAGCCTGGCTTGGAGGATTTTTAAGATTACTTTACTAGCGTGTGAGATGAGTGCAATCATGCAGTAGTCTGAAGAATCTTTGGCATTGCTTTTCTTTGGGATTGGAATGAAAACTGACCTTTTGCAGTCCTGTGGCCACTGTTGAGTTTTCCAAATTTGCTAGCATATTGAGTGAAGCACTTTCACAGCATCATCTTTTAGGATTTGAAATAGCTCAACTGAAATTCCATCACCTCCACTAGCTTTGTTCATAGTGATGCTTCCTAAGGCCCACTTGACTTCACATTCCAGGATATGTGGCTCTACATGAGTGATCACACAATTGTGGTTATGTGGGTCATGAAGATTTTCTTTTTTTGGTATCATTCTTCTGTATATTCTTTCCACCTCTTCTTAATATCTTCTTCTTCTGTTAGGTCCATACCATTTCTGTCCTTTATTGTGCTCATCTTTGCATGAAATGTTCTCTGGCATCTCTAATTTTCTTGAAGAGATCTCTAGTCTTTCCCATTCTATTGTTTTCCTCACCTTGATCACTGAGGAAGTCTTTCTTATCTCTCCTTGCTGTTCTTTTTAACTCTGCATTCAGATGGGCATGTCTTTCTTTTTATCCTTTGCCTTTAGCTTCTCTTCTTTTCTCAGCTATTTGCAAGGCCTCCTCAGATGATAATTGTGCCTTTTGCATTTCTTTTCTTGGGGATGGTATGATCACTGCCTCCTGTATAGTGTCATGAACCTCCTTTCACAATTCTTCAGGCATTCCATCAGATCTAATCCCTTGAATCTATTTGTTACCTCCACTGTATAATTGTAAGGGATTTCATTTATGTCATACCTGAATGTTCTAGTGGTTTTCCCTATTTTCTGCAATTTAAGTCTAAATTTGGCAATAAGGAGTTCTTGATCCGAGCCACAGTCAGCTCCCGGTATTGTATTTGCTGAGTGTATAGAGCTTCTCCATCTTTGGCTGAAAAGAATATAATCAATCTGATTTCAGTATTGACCATCTGATGATGTGCATATGGAGTCATCTCTTGTGTTGTTTGAAGAGGGTGTTTGCTATGACTAGTGCGTTCTCTTGGGAAAACTGTTAGCCTTTGCCCTGCTTCATTCTGTACTCCAATGCCAAATTTGCCTGTTATTCCAGTTGTTTCTTGACTTCCTACTTTTGCATTCTAGTTCCCTATAATGAAAAGGACAATTTTTGAGGTGTTAGTTCTAGAAGGTCTTATAAGTCTTCATAGAACTGTTCAATTTCAGCTTCTTCAGCATTACTGGTTGGAGCGTAGACTTGGATTACTGTGATATTGAATGGTTTACCTTGTAAATGAACAGAGGTCATTCCATGATTTTTGAGATTGCATCCAAGTGCTGCATTTCGAACTCTTTTGTTAACTCTGATGGCTACTTCATTTCTTCTAAGGGATTCTTGCCCACAGTAGTAGATATAACGGTCATCTGAATTAAATTCACCCATTCCAGTCCATTATAGTTCACTAATCCTAAAATGTAAATATTCACTCTTGCCATCTCCTGTTTGACCACTTCTAATTTACCTTGATTCATGGACTTAACATTCCAGATTCCTATGCAGTATTGTTCTTTACAGCACTGGAGTTTACTTCCATCACCAGTCACATCCACAACTGGGCATTGTTTTCACTTTGGCTCTTCCTCTTCCTTCTTTCTAGAATTATTTTTCCATTCTTCTCTAGTAGCATGTTGGGCACCTACTGACCTGGGAAGTTCGTCTTTCAGTGTCATTATCTTTTTGCCTTTTCATACTTTTCATGAGGTTCTCGAGGCAAGAATACTGATGTGGTTTGCCATTCCCCTCTCCAGTGGACCACGTTTTGTTAGAACTCTCCACCATGACTCGCCCATCTTTGGTGCCCTTACATGGCATGGCTCATAGTTTCATTGATTTAGACAAGGCTGTGGTCCACATGATCAGTTTGATTAGTTTTCTGTGATTGTGATTCTCATTCTGCCTGCTTGATGATGGATAAGGATAAGCAGCTTATGGAAGCTTCCTGTTGGGAGAGACTGACTGTGGGGAAAACTGAGTCTTATTCTGATAGGCGGGGCCATGCTCAGTAAATCATTAATCCTATATTCTGTTTGTTTTTTTTTTTAAATATTATTTTATTAGTTGGAGGCCAATCACTTCACAACATTTCAGTGGGTTTTGTCATACATTGACATGAATCAGCCATAGAGTTACACGTATTCCCCATCCCGATCCCCCCTCCCACCTCCCTCTCCACCCGACTCCTCAGGGTCCTCCCAGTGCACCAGGCCCGAGCACTTCTGTTGATGGGTGGGCCTGTGTTCCCTCCCTGTTGTTTAATCTATGGTGGAGGTAATGAAAATAATTACTTTCAAAAGGTCCTTCAAAAGAAAGTGAAAGTGAAGTTGCTCAGTCATGTCCGACTCTTTGCAACCCCATGGACTGGGGCCTACCAGACTTCTTCAGCCATGAGATTTTCCAGGCAAGAATATTGGAGTGGGGTGCCATTTCCTTCTCCAGGAGATCTTCCCGACCCAGGGATTGAACCCGGGTCTCCCACATTGTAGGCAGATGCTTTACCGTCTGAGCCACCAGGGAAGTCTCCTTTAAAAGAAAGGGACCTTCAAAGGGTCCTTTCTGCTGAAAGGCCACCAGTTAAATTTATTTTATTTTTTTCATTTTTTTTTTTTTGTGAATTAAAATGAGTTTGTTCAATTGAGAAATAATTTTAAAATCAATAGCCAGGTACCCGCCATTCAGTTTAAAACCTAAAGTGTTAGTAGAACCTTAGAATCCCCTTTAGTGCCCTCTGCCCCAATTGTAGCCATCCCCTGGAGGTAACTACTACCCTGATTTATGCAAATTCACTTGATTAGAATTATTGATTATAACTTCTGTATGTCTGCATAAGCAATATGCTACTTGTCCTATTTCAGTACTTTATATAAATGTAATTATTGACTAAAAAAAGATGTACAACTTTAGAGTTGTGAGTTAAGTTTTATTTGGGGCAAAATGAGGACTGCAGCCTGGGAGGCAGCATCTAAGATAGCTCTGAGAGACTGCTCCAAAGCAGTAGTGGGGGAAAGACAATATATAAGGTTTTGGTGAAGGGGGAGTTCAATACCATGAAGCACTCATTTTACAAAAGGTTTTTGTTAGTCATGAGAATCTGATATCACCCTGAATGGATTTAGTGCTTCTCTAGATATGAGGAGATGCAAGGATTTCCTAAAGGAAATCCACCCTGAATATTCATTGGAAGGATTGATGCTGAGGCGCCAATACTTTGCACACTTGATGCGAATAGCCAACTCATTGGAAAAGGCCTTGATGCTGGGAAAGATTGAGGGCAAGAGGAGACGGGAGTGATAGAGGATGAGATGGTTGGATGGCATCATCAACTCAGTGAACATGAGTGTGATCAAACTCTGGGAGATAGTGAAGGACAAGGAAGACTGACTACTGCAGTCCATGGGGTTGCAATAAGTCAGACACGACTGAGCAAGTGAGCAACAGCATCAAGAAGGGGGCTTGGGGTTTATGGTCATTATTTGCTCACTGGATCTGTAATTTTAAATCAGTCGTTAAATTTCTGAGTCTTGATTTCATTGTCTATAGATAAGACCATTGTACTAGATAATTTCTAGGAAAATTTCCAACTATAAAATTTAGTGGTTCTATGAATTAAGGATATTTATGTTTAGGAGATGAAATTGGAATTGGAGGTTAAGGGGTAGAGCAAAAGGAGTCAATACTTGGAAAGGAAGAAAGTGTAAACTCTGTCATCACAGGATGTATTCGAATGTTTACCATTTTCTGGAGAGCAGAGTTCTTGTTGGGAAGTAATGAGTGGCAAGTAAACAAAATCAGGATGGGGTGATGATAATAGTAGCCTTTGAAATTTAGGCTGGACTTCCCTTGTGGCTCAGCTGGTAAAGAATCCACTGCAATGTGGGAGACCTGAGTTCAATCCCTGGGCTGGGAAGATCCCCTGGAGAAGGGAAATGCCACCCACTCCAGTATTCTGGCCTGGAGAATTCCACAGACTATACAGTCCATGGGGTTGCAAAGAGTTGGGCACAACTGAGCAACTTTCACTTTTCACTTTTGAGATTTAGGCTAGCGAGGTGAATTTAATCCTGCAGATAATTGACTTGGCTTCTCACGTAGACAGCCTTGTCTAATTCAATGAAACTAAGCCATGCTGGATAGGGCCACCCAAGATGGATGGATCATGGTGGAGAGGTCTGACAGAATGTGGTCCATTGGAGAAGGGAATGACAAGCCAATTCAGTATACTTGCCTTGAGAACCCCATGAACAGTATGAAAAGGCAAAAATATAGGATACTGAAAGAGGAACTCCCTAGGTCGGTAGGTGCCCAATATGCTACTGGAGATCAGAATGAAGGGACAGAGCCAAAGCAAAAATAACGCCCAGTTGTGGATGTGACTGGTGGTAGAAGCAAGGTCTAATGCTGTAAAGAGCAATATTGCATAGGAACCTGGGATGTTAGGTCCACAAATCAAGGCAAATTGGAAAAGGTCAAACGAGATGGCAAGAGTGAACGTCGACATTCTAGGAATCAGCGAATTAAAATGAACTGGAATCTGTGAATTTAACTCAGATGACCACTATATCTACTACTGTGGGCAGGAATCCCTTAGACAAAATGGAGTAGCCATCACAGTCACCAAAGAGTCTGAAATGCAGTACTTGGATGCAATCTCAAAAATGACGGAATGATCTGTATTCATTTTCAAGGAAAACCATTCACTATCATGGTAATCCAAGTCTATGCTCCGTACAGTAATGCTGAAGAAGCTGAAGTTGAACAGTTCTATGAAGACCTAAAAGACCTTTTAGAACCAACACCCCAAAACGATGTCCTTTTCATTATAGGGGACTGGAATGCAAAAGTAGGAAGTCAAGAAACACCTGGACAGGCAAATTTGGGCTTGGAGTACAGAATGAAGCAGGGCAAAGGCTAATAGAGTTTTACCAAGAGAACACACTGGTCATAGCAAACACCCACTTCCAATAACACAAGAGATGACTCACCATATGGACATCACCAGATGGTCAATACCGAAATCAGATTGATTATATTCTTTGCAGCCAAAGATGGAGAAACTCTATACAGCCAGCAAATACAATACCGGGGGCTGACTGTGGTTCAGATCATGAACTCCTTATTGCCAAATTCAGACTTAAATTGAAAAAGGGGGGAGAACCACTAAACCATTCAGGTATGACCTAAATCACATTCCTTATGATTATACACTGAAAGTGACAAATATATTTAAAGGATTAGATTTGATAGAGTGCCTAAAGAACTATGGACAGAGGTTCATCACATTGAACAGAAGACAGGGATCAAGACCATTTCCAAAGGAAAAAAAATGCAAAAAATCAAAATAGCTGTCTGAGGAGGCCTTACGAATAGCTGTGAAAAGAAGAGAAGTGAAAAGCAAAGGAGAGAAGGAAAGATATACCTATTTGAATGCAGAGTTCCAAAGAATAGCAAGGTGATAAAAAAAAAAAGCCTTCCTCAGTGATCAGTGCAAAGAAGTAGAGGAAAATAATAGAATGGGAAAGACTAGAGATCTCTTCAAGATAATTAGAGATACCAAGGGAACATTTCTTGCAAAGGTGGGCTCAATAAAGGACAGAAATGGTACGGACCTAACAGAAGCAGAAACTATTAAGAAGAGGTGGCAAGAATACACAGAAGAACTATACAAAAAAGATCTTCAGTACCTAGATAATCATGATGGTGTGATCCCTCACCTAGAGCCAGACATCCTGGAATGTGAAGTCAAGTGGGCCCGAGGAAGCATCACTATGAGCAAAGCTAGTGGAGGTGATGGAATGGCAGTTGAGCTATTTCAAATCCTAGCAGATGATGCTGTGAAAGGGCTGCACAAAATGTGCCAGGAAATTTGGAAAACTCCACGGTGGCCACAGGACTGCAAAAGGTCAGTTTTCATTCCAATCCAAAGAAAGGCATTGCCAAAGAATGCTCAAACTACTGCACAATTTCACTCATCTCACATGCTAGTAAAGTAATGCTCAAAATTCTCCAAGCCAGGCCTCAGCAATACATGAACCATGAACTTCCAGATGTTCAAGTTTTAGAAAAGGCAGAGGAACCAGAGATCAAATTGCCAACATCTACTGGATCATCAAAAAATCAAGAGAGTTCCAGAAAAACATCTGCTTCTGCTTTATTGACTATGCCAAAGGCTTTGACTGTGTGGATCACAATAAACTGTGGAAAATTCTGAAAGAGATGGGAACACCAGACCACCTGACCTGCCTCTTGAGAAATCTGTTTGCAGGTCAGGAAGCAACAGTTAGAACTGGATATGGAACAACACACTGGTTCCAAATAGGGAAAGGAGTACGTCAAGGCTATATATTGTCACCCTGCTTATTCAACTTATATGCAGAGTACATCATGAGAAACGCTGGGCCAGAGGAAGCACAAGTTGGTATCAAGATTACGGGGAGAAATATCAATAACCTCATACATGCAGATGACACCACCGTTATTGCAGAAAGTGAAGAAGAACAAAAGGGCATCTTGATGAAAGTGAAGGAGGAGAGTGAAAAGGTTGGCTTAAAGCTCGACATTCAGAAAACTAAGATCATGGCATCTGGTTCCATCACTTCATGGCAATTAGATGGGGAAACAGTGGAAACAGTGGCTGACTTTATATTTCTGGGCTCCAAAATCACTGCACATTGTGATTATAGACATGAAATTAAAATACACATTCTCCTTGGAAGGAAAGTTATGAGCAACCTAGACAGCATATTAAAAAGCAGAGATATTACTTTGTCAACAAAGGTCCATCTAGTCAAGGCTATGGTTTTTCTAGTGGTCATGTATGGATGTGAGAGTTGGACTGTCAAGAAAGCTGAGCACTGAAAAATTGATGCTTTTGAGCTGTGGTGTTGGAGAAGACTCTTGAGAGTCCCTTGGACTGCAAGGAGGTCCAACCAGTCCATCCTAAAGGAGATCAGTCCTGAGTGTTCATTGGAACAACTGATGTTGAAGCTAAAACTCCAATACTTTGGCCATCTTATGGCAAGAACTGACTCATTTGAAAGACCCTGATGCTGGGAAAGCTTTAAGGTGGGAGGAAAAGGGGACCACAGAGGATGAGATGGTTGGATGGCATCCCCAACTTGATGGACATGAGTTTGTGTAAACTCTGGGAGTTGGTGATGGACAGTGAGGCCTGGCGTACTGCAGTCCACTGAATCACAAAGAGTCGGACACGACTGAGTGACAGAACTGAACTGAACTAAACTGGTTGACTTGGTCTGGTTTTAGAGTAGCTTCAAGGCTCTTCAAGGCTTCAAGGTTGCTTCAAGGTTTCCTTGGTGGCTCAGACCGTAAACCATCTGCTGGCAATACGGGAGACCCAGGTTCAATCCCTGTGTCAGGAAGATCCCCTGGAGAAGAAAATGGCAACTCACTTCAATACCTTGCCTGGAAAACTCCATGGATGGAGGAGCCTGGTGGCTACAGTCCATGGGTTGCAAAGAGTCATACAGAACTGAGGGACTTCACTTTCACTTTCACTGCTTCAGGCGCTTCTCACTATGTTCCTCCCACCAGATTAGTCACGATAGGTCATCAACCCTTTGACACTATCTTTGGAACTTTTGACCTTTCTCTGTGGAGCAATGTTAGCTCTCATGTTATTTCCCTAGGCAATAGTGGCTCAAAGTGTATTCTACTGATAATAACTTCTAAATCTCCTAGGATGGTTGTTAAGCATGCAGGCTCTCAGGTCGTACCCAGACAGGCTGATCTCTAAGGGATGCTTTCTAAGAATCCACATTGAAAAACAAGTGAACCAGGCGAGTCTTTTGCACAGAGCCAGCTTCCTGGAAGTGTGATCTGTGTAATTTCACTGGGCCTTGCACTCAGAAGGGTCCTGCACTTGATTTAATGCTTTGCTGTTGGTTTCTTGAGATTGTTAATCATTTTGAACAAGGTGCCCAATTTTTCATTTTGCATGGGACTCCACAAATTCTTTATACAGTTCCACTTATGAGAAGTGCTAAAGCTTGAGAACTAGCGGCCTCGTTCTGTCCTTAACATACTCCCAACTGCCTTCTCATTCTCAATGGCCTTTGCCATAGTTGGCCTAGCATGAATTTTACAAAACTGGTGGGGATTATCACATTAGGTAATTGGAAATGTTGATATGGTTTTTGGTAGAAATTTAAATGACAAGAAGTATGGGTTTTTTGAAAAGTTTAGCATAGTGCATTGTGGTTTGTAGAAAATAAAGAATGCAGGCATAAGCTTTTATATATAAAATGAGTAATGAGCAAGGACCTACTGTATGGCACAGAGAACAATACTCCATATCCTGAGATACACCATAATGGAAAACAATGTAAAATTTTATATAGGTATAACTGAGTTACTTTGCTGTGTAGCAGAAATTAGCACAACTTCAATAAAAATTATTAAAACTGAAAAGAATAGACAGGAGTCAATTTAGGAGGCATTTGTAATAAATTATACCTGAAGTAATGAGAGTTTGAAAAACAATGGTAGTTGGAATGGAAAGGAAGCAATGAGTGCCAAAACCAAAGCAAAACAATTCATAGAACTTGGTAATTAATTAGTTATATGCCCAGAAGAGTTTCCAAGCCTTGGGGCCTAGATGAATCAAATAAGTATGTTATGTGGGATATTTGGGTGTGGAAGGAAAAAGATATTTAATTTTTGATAGCATTTGGTGGCAGGTAATCCAGGTAGAAATGCCCAGTTGGATGTTACAAATTCGAGTAAAGGGTTTGATGCAGAGATTAAAGCCTGGAGGGTCTTCAAAAAGGAGATAACACTTGAAGCTGTGAGAATACTCCTACTAGACTGGAAAGATGTTGAAGTGTAAAGAAAGTGAAAGACATATTTTTTTTTGCTATCCATGGGCAGGAGGTAGGAGAAGTGCTGTAAGGGGAAAGGAAAGAGTTGGCATGGATACTCTAGGAATCTTACATTTGTTTTAGCTCAGAGTCAGTGGAATAGATTGGATAACCACATGCTTGTTTTGGCTTCATAGCCTTGTGAGTCTATCACACTGCACAAGGATAATTGTTATTATATGGCTGAGTAAACTCAATTCCTTCAAGATGTTAATCTTTCTCTGGTCATCTCCAGTTACACATAGTGACATCATTTGTCAATATCTATTATACTGCAGCCTGCCTTAAGAGACTGTTCAAAGGAGCAAGGGAAAAAAATGCACAAGAGGAATGTAGAGATTACTACTTAAAAATAAGAGAATTTTGACTGGGTAATGCACTTGCTTTGATTATGTCATGATATAGGTTCAGATTTAAAAGAATGAATGTTCTTTTCATTAGAAGAAATAGGGTACAGGTTTCCTAATCCATTATGGTAGAAAGTTTCATCAGAAGTTGGTTTTGAAATTGCTGTCCATATTTAATTATTGGAATTCACAGAATCTCATGCTGCCTCACCCGCCACCACTTTCGACAAGGTAAGCTTTTTTTTTTTTTAATAATAGGATCATTGATCCTGTAGACAGTTTTGCATGTTAGCTTGAAAATGCTGGTCATGACAGAAAGACAGTCAGACTCAAAAGTAAAATAATAAGTTTTCATTTATAACTTGAGCTATATCTATTGTACAGAGAAACAGGTAAATTATATGAAACATTTTCTGTGATGAGACTAGATAGAGCACTTTAATAATACTTCACAAATCTTGAAAAGAACTCCTGACAATAATACATCATCTTTGGAAAGTGTATGAAGCAAAAAATTAATGCCTGCCAAATCCATGCCAGTCTTCTGTCCCAAAGCTAAAATTAACAAAGCACATCCAACCCTTTACTATGTGCAAGAAAAAGAAAGCTTTAACATGTTTTAATTAATGTTCAGTGTATGTATTTAATTAATGTTCAATGTATGCACAACAGATGATGATCTTACCTTCAGAAATAAAGAAAACTCCTCTCTTTGTTTCTTTATAAAATGTCCCTAATATTTTTATTCATTACAAAGACTTATTTTCAGTGTAAGAGATCTGGTTTCCTGAAATATGAGAAATATGTTCTTTATTTAAGGAATAAAAAGCCTTTGAGAATTTATAGCTACTTTGAAAAAGCTACTGAACAGTGCACAGGGAAAAGTCTCAATTATTTTTAAGTCATGTGATGAAATGTATTGTTAAGCTGTAAACAAAGCTGTCAGCAGTCTCTTGATGCTTCAACACAATGGGCATCCACTTTAATATTTTAATTTGCCTTGTTCTTATTAGAAGACATATGGCGGTTTCTGTCTTGGCTGTGAAATGCTCTGATTTTAATTTTGGTAAAATCCTTAGCAGTTGTCTCATGCTATATTTGATGAAAAGGCTAATTTCCAACATTTCGTTAACAAGGTTTCTTCAATAAGTATGAGGTTTTAAAATGAAATTTGCATATCTGCCATGCAATGATTCAACATTCAGTCTCGTTGCTTCTTTGTTACTGTGAAACACAGTGCGGATTAGTGAAAGCATTTGGTTCTGTACCTTTCTGGTTTCTCCACTGTTTGGATCGATTTGTTATTATGCTAATTTCCTCGTGTTATCTTTGGTTGCCTGGGATTGTGGGACCAAAAATTTCACAAATTTTGGAAAATAATAAAATGGTTCTCAGCAAGGCAATCACAGGGACACATTCAGCTGTGAAATTTGTCTTAAACTCTACAAATACTTCCATGCTGTCTAACATCGAGATCACTGAAAGCAGGGAGAATGAAAGATGTCTATTTAATGATAATGTGTAATTTTTTCTATTTGAGTAATACTACCTTATCCTTAAATTTGAAGGCTATAAGAGAAAATGTGAGATGCTAGCAAGAGGAAGGACAAGGAGGCCATCATACAGTACAGCCGACTGATACGGACAAGTTAGGAGAAAGGAGGACGTGGCATTAACCTCAGAGTGGCGGGATGAGGGTTTAGATTAGAAAATGTAAAAATCAGTGGTAGGTTCAGGAAATACATAGAGGTAATTACAGAGATTTCAAAAATGATTCCCAGGCAACTAGTCGGTATCAGGAGTAATGCTGAGAGTGATGAGAAATTTGAGGGTTATGTGGAATCATTCTGATCACAACCTAATTTTAGGTTGCAGAAGATAATTCAGTGAAAGATCTTACAGATAATCAGAATCAAGGGGGTAAAAATGGATGGAGAAGGTGAGATGCAGACTTACTGTATGCAGGTGAAACTAAAGCTATGAAGACAGAAATGGAGTTGATTGGAGTGAGTGTAAAGAGGCTAGATCACCTTCACCTCTTAAACTTTTTGAAGGAAGAATAGTCTGTGTGGGAGGGAATATTCCTAGAAGAAGCGTTTGGGAGTGCCACTTCAACAGTTTCTCGTAGTGCCATCTGCTGTCCACAAAGAGCTCCATGCTGTGGTAACTATTGCTTTGATTACTGTACTTTATTGATATATAGTGACTGAAATAAAATAACGGAGTACATTCATTCCCCGGCAACTAGGATGAAAGCTTTTATAAAGCTTGAAGGTACTCAGAAGTCCCTGACCAGTTATGTAGTTAATTCAAGCAACATGACTCTCATTTTGCTAAGCCATCACTCTCTCTGACAAAAAATCATTGAAATAAAAGTCTATCTTTCCAGGCAATGAAAATGAACAGGGTAGTTTTCATAATGGCTCCAGTAGTAGCAGTGGACTACAGGACTTAAGCAGTTCTTTTAAAATGAATAACTAGGTAAAAAATGAATGAAATTGATATATAAATGTGGCTTATGTATTTATTTATGTTTATGTGTATATCAATTACATTTTACTCTGTAGAAAGAGGAGACCTCTTTACAAATTGTTCATTGAATGATTGATGTAAATTTCCTAAACTCTCTCCTATTTTGCTTTTACTATATAAGGCTATTGTAAAAGAATATGTTCCAGTAAGTCATACCCTTTAGGGACAGCATGAGTAGGTTTGCTAATTTATATTTTAAATAAATGACTATGGGGAAAGAAAATGTCCTTGGATTTCTCATTGGTCCTATAAGAATCTCCAGTCCTCTGACACAAAATACATGTATATTATATAAAGATCAGGCATTGTTTGCTTTTACTTCTCCTAGAAACATTTTACTGTTCACATATCATGAAAGGAGATCTGTAGACACTTGTATAATTAATTCACCTGTATAATAATTATTCAAGGGGCAAATGATTACAGTTCAAACGAAGTCCATAGGTGAAGTCCCAAGGTGCCAGAGAGCCTGGAGCTTCATCTTCCTAGGCACTTCCCAGATGTTACTCTTGAAGACATCTTTAGAACTTAAAACCTGGAAATACCTAAGGTTTATCTGACTCTTGGAAAGATGTATTTATATTCCTAAAATGTAAGGAAGAATCTAGGCTCATTTCCATTTCAGCTCAAAAGAGCAAAAGTTTTTTGTCCATTCTCTCTTTTCACAAGGAAAGGGGATGAACTTTCTTCTGTATATAAATGGAGAAAATCCATTGTCCACTATCATTCACCTATGGAATATCTGCTGCTTGAGTAGGTTGTTTGACATGGCTCTCATGGTAATCACCCCAGGGATAACGTTGGTGTTAAGGAGGAGGAACATGCTTAGTATTGACTGTAAGGTAGTTAATGAGAAATCTCTCTCTGATTCAGAATAGCTCATTTGAACATTAATATAGATGAATAGAAAAAAAAAACCACAACAGAGTGCATGATCAAACTGACTTTTATGAAAGAGATAACACTTCAGAGACACACTTATGAGGCTTTCCAGATTTAGTATGAGGCACTGTTCTAGGTATTATAGCATCCTGTGTAATTGTAGTGGTTTGTGAATAGCTTCCATAAGGATAGAAATTGGTGGAACTTACTATGTACCACAGAAAGACAGACTTCATAGAGACTATGGTGTATCCTTTATCATTTTATTCACAAAGCTTCTGCTAAATTAGGAAATTTTTGAAATAAAGAAAAAAATCAACTAGTTGATTGGACTGGACAACTAATCCAGAAATGCCAGAGGCCATTTCCCCCCACATATAGAAAGATTGTTATGGATATGTTTTTACCTCAATTTGTTTTCAGTTAACTTCATTAAGCATGTATTCAGCCTCAGTGTCTTAAAGCTTTGTGATGTAAATGTACTTCTGTTTTTATATAGATCTATCATTTACTAGTTTGTACAATTATGTAGGGTCATAGAAAAAGTAGGAGAGTTCCAGAAAAACATCTACTTCTACTTTATTGACTATGCCAAAGCCTTGACTGTGTGGGTCACAACAAACTGTGGATAGTTCTAAAAGAAATGAGGAGACCAGACCAGCTTATGTGCCTCCTGAGAAAATTATATGCAGGTCAAGAAGCAACAGTTAGAACAAAACATGGAACAATGGACTGGTTCCAAATTTGGAAAGGAGTACATCAAGGTTGTATATTGTCACCCTACTTATTTAACTTATATGCAGAGCACATCATGAGATACACTTGGCTGGAGGAAGCACAAGCTGGAATCAAGATTGCTGGGAGAAAATCAATAACCTAAGATATACAGATGACACCACCCTTAATGGCAGAAAGCAAAGAGAAACTGAAGAGCCTCTTGATGAAAGTGAAAGAGGAGAGTGAAAAAAGCTGGCTTAAAACTCAATATTCAAATAATGAAGATTATGGCATCTGGTCCCATCATTTCATGGCAAATAGATGGGGAAACAATGAAAATAGTGACAGATTTTATTTTCTTTGGCTCCAAAATCACTGCAGATGGTGACTACAGCCATGAAATTGAAAGACACTTACTCCTTGGAAGAAAAGCTATGACCACCCTAGACAGCATATTAAAAGGCAGGGACATTACTTTGTCAACAAAGGTCCATCTAGTCAAGGCTATGGTTTTTCCAGTAGTCATGTATGGATGTGAGAGTTGGGCCATAAAGAAAGCTGAGCACCAAAGAATTGATGCTTTTGAGCTGTGGTGTTGGAGAAGACTCTTCAGAGTCCCTTGGACTGCAAGGAGATCAAATAAGTTAATCCTCAAGGAAATCAGTCCTGAATATTCATTGGAAGAACTGATGCTGAAGCTGAACCTCCAATACTTTGGCCCCCTGATGCAAAGAGCTGATTCATTTGAAAAGACCCTGATGCTCAGAAAGATTGAGGGTAGGAGGAGAAGGGGACGACAGAGGATCAGATGGTTGTATGGCATCATTGACTCAATGGACATGAGTTTGAGAAAGCTCTACGAGTTGGTGATGGACAGGGAAGCCTGGCATGCTGTAGTCCCTGTGGTTACAAAGAGTCAGACACAACTGAGCAACTGATCTGAACTGAACTGATAGATTATTAACACTTTACAGTTTATAAATTGCTTTAAAATTGATCATCACATTATGTGTTTTGACAGATACAGGATGTGGGCATTGATTCACATTTCAAAGATGGAGAAACTGAGCTAAGTGTGGTGACAAGGCTTACCAAAGAGACAAAATTTGAGAGCATGGCCTGAATCCAGAATTTCAGACTCCACGTCTATATTTGTTTCAATGACAGAGCTTATCACTTTCTCAGAAAATTCTTAAATATTATGGTAGCTTAGGGAAACTTTTGCTGAAGCATTTATATATGTAGACAGAAAATACACAATATATTTAAGATTCTGATGGGAATGCATGGTTTAAAAAATGTCGAACAGCGCTTTTGGCACCATGAGAATACCCTCGAATAGACATTGCAATTAACTCATACTAAACTCTAAGTAGTGCCTTCTGTTGATAGAAACCAGAAAATAAATTGACTTCAGATTTTGAGGTATTTCATTTTGCTGCTTTTATCATTGTTAAAATGAATAATTTGGCTCTTTCTCATGAGAAGTAATTTTCAGTGAAAGAAGTTACAAGTTCATGACTTTTTATAAACAAGTGAAAGATTGTTTACCTTGTTTTACACATAGACATATGTTTGATGTATTTCTGGGAAGTGGTTAGCTCCATGTCCTTCTATTCCACCATCCTTATTCTCCTCTTTCACTTTACCTTACTTTTAAGTTCTATTTGATTGTTTCTATAGCATCAAGTGTCAGAGAATTTGTGGGATATGTAAGGGATGCTGGTCATTGTTAACCTGCCATCTATTTTCCATTCCAAGTTTCTGAAAAATCTCATTTTGTTTAGATGTCCTCTTGAGGGACATGAAGTTGAAGAATCCTTCTACTCGTCCCTCCTCACTTTATCCTTCACAGGGATTCCTCCACCAAATATCTTCCATGTACAATTCCATCTTGCTTTCTGTTTCTCAGAGGAGCCAAACTGACACAGACATGAATGTAGAATCCTGTCATTCAAATTGCTCTTGTAAGCTTTCCTAGAGCCATGGAAAACAAGCTGTAGGATAGAGTGGACATTTTGGGCAGCAGTGGAGAAATTTAAAGGATCTGGTGTCTTGAGGATGTCAGTAAAGTTTGAAGCAACCAACCTGAATTTGTCTTATTTCTGAACTAAGTCTTTTGTGAATTCTACTCATTTCCTTATTGTTTAAGTGAGTTTAAATGTTTTAGGTGACTTTCAACCAAAATAGATGTTTGTAGAGTGCTTAGCTCAGTGTATGAACATAGTAATTGAGGAAGTTTAGTGTATGGTTCAAAGAATGGACCCTAGACCCAGGCTTCTTTGGTTCAAACTCCAGATCCACTACTTACTAGAAATTTTATCTTGGGCAAGTAATTTAACATTAATTTCCTTATTTTTAAAATGGAGCTCATGATAGTATCTACCTTATATGGTCATTAGAAGGATTACATTAATGCTATACATAATGCTTTGAACAGTGTCAAGCACATAAGAAGAATTATGTTTATTACTCATAGTAGTAGTACTAAGTGCTCAACTAATACTAATAGTAGTTGCTATATTTACAGTATTACTATTATTATTATTCAAAATACACATGATTTCAATTCTGTGGAATTATGCTGAAGGAAAGAATAATTATGATTGTGATCTGGTTAGCAAAAGTAATCTTATCAGGTATATTGTATAATTAAAACATATTGAAGCATACCAATTAGTTGGTAAGCTATTTTTTAACATCAACAAAATAGCAAGTCTCAGGAATAAAATGAGAAAATCACTTCCATTCAGATGATAGAGTTTTACTATCACACGAAATCAAGCAGTTTCAGTCTCAACACATTTTGTTAGTCTTTCATTTATAATGGATGGTTTCTGTCTATTAACAGCAGATCCATATGGGCTGCATTTTCTCTAGTCCAGTTATATTTTCTGTTGGCTGTCTGAATCATAACGATGGTGGATTAATAGCACTGTGTCTCCTTACTGGAGAAATATTGATTCACAGTAGTGGTGGAGAACACTACAGCCACTTTTTAGTTAGCTTGAGTAAAAGTGAAGTCACTCAGTCATGTCCAACTCTTTGCAACCCTGTGGACTGTAGCCCACCAGACTCCTCTGTCCATGGGGTTCTCCAGTCAAGAATACTGGAGTGGGTTGCCATTTCCTTCTCCAGGGGATCTTCCCAACCCAGAGATCGAACCCAGGTCCCTTGCATTGCAGGTGGACGCTTTAACCTCTGAGCCATCTAGAACTACTGGAAACTTTAAGTTGTCACTAAAAAGGTTGATGATTTTGCCAAGTTAGTTCTTTTGTTTTTGGATAAATATTTCTCAGAGCTTTTTTTTTCTTTTTAATGATGTTGTTGAATTATGTACTCCTGCTTGCTTGCCACCATTAGACAATACAACTACTCTGACCACACATCTAGAAAAGTATCAGCTCTCTGAATACGAGCATAACCTATAATTAATTCAGTTTGAATGATGAAATCATGTATATAAAGCTCTAGGCTAACATATTTTGATGTTTCTATATAGTCTGTAGCTTTCTTCCTTTGTTCAGGTAATTTCTAGTTCATTACTGGTAAGTAATCCTGAATAGTGCAGAGTTAAAGAATTATGACTCAAAAAAGTATAAGTGTGATTTAGTATCAATAAAATAAATATTCTCTACTCATTGCATAACAGTGAAGAATTTATAAATTAATAACATTTAGTTTCTCTGTATTTGTCTTAATTAGGAAAAGGTTATTTAGCCAAGAAAGTATCTGAGTAACCAAAATACGTATCAGTCAAACCTTCTGGGGAAATGAAAGTATATGCTTTATCATTACCTATTTTAAAATTTTAATTTGAATAATTTCAGACTTACAGATCATTTTAAGAATAGCACAAAGAGCTCCAAGTATCCTTCACACATATTCACCAGTTGTTAATATTTTGCCACTATTCCTTAATCATAATTTCTCTTAGATAATACACATAATACTATTATCTAGCATATAGTTTATATTCAAATTTTACCAGTTGCTCCAATAATGTCCCAATAATGTTTTTAACAGTGCAGGATCACACATTCATTCAGTTTGTCATTCAACTTTAGTCTATAATGTGAATGTTACTTCAGCCCTTCTTTGCCTTTTATTATATTGATATTTTTGAAGATTCAGTCAACCAGTTCAGTCGCTCAGTCTTATCCGATTCTTTGCAACCCCATGGACTGTAGCAGGCCAGGCTTCCCTGTCTACCACCAACTACCAGAGCTGCTCAAATTCATGTCCATTGAGTGGGTGTTGTCATCCAACCATCTCATCGTCTGTCATCCCCTTCTCCTCCTGCCTTCAATCTTTTCCAGCATCACGGTCTTTTCAAATGAATCGGTTCTTCACACCAGGTGGCCAAAGTGTTGGAGATTCAGCTTCAGCATCAGTCCTTCCAATGAATATTCAGGACTGATTTCCTTTAGGATTGACTCCTTTGATCTCCTTGCAGTCCAAGGGACTCTGAAGAGCCTTCTCCAACACCACAGTTCAAAAGCATCAATTGTTTGGCACTAAACTATTTTATGATCCAACCCTCATATCCATACATGACTACTGGTAAAACCATAGCTTTGACTAGATGGGCCTTTGTTGGCAAAGTAATGTCTCTGCTTTTTAATATGCTGTCTAGGTTGGTCATAGCTTTTCTTCCAAGGAGCAAGTGTCTTTTAATTTCATGGCTGCAGTCACCATCTGCAGTGATTTTGGAGCCTGAGAAAATAAAGTCTGTCACTGTTTCCATTGTTCCCCCATCTATCTGCCATGAAGTGATGGAACCGGATGCCATGATCTTTGTCTTTTGAATATGGAGTTTTAAGCTAGTATTTTTCACTCTCTTCTTTCACTTTCATTAAGAGGCTCTTTAGTTCTTCTTTGCCTTCTGCCATAAGGGTGGTGTCATCTGCGTATCTGAGGTTACTGGTATTTCTCCTGGCAGTCTTGATTCCAGCTTGTGCTTCATCCAGTCTGGCATTTCGCATGATGCACTCTATATATAAGTTAAATAAGCAGGGTGACAATATACAGCCTTGATATACTCCTTTCTTGATTTGGAACCAGTCCTTTGTTCCATGTCTGGTTCTAACTGTTGCTTCTTGACCTGCATACAGATTTCTCAGGAGGTGGTAAGGTGGTCTGGTATTCCCATTTCTTGAAGGATTTTCCACACATTGTTGTGACCCACACAGTCAAAGGCTTTGTCATACTCAATAAAGCAGAAGTAGATGTCTTTCTGGAGCTTTCTTGCTTTTCCTATGGTCCAGGGGATGTTGGCAATTTGATCTCTGGTTCGTCTGCCTTTTCTAAACCCACCCGGAACATCTGGAAGTTCTTGGTTCGCTTACTGTTGAAGCCTGGCTTAGAGAATTTTATAAGCCATATATTTTGTAGAATATGCCTCAGTTTGTATTCATCTTATATTTCCTTATGTTTAAATTCAGGTCTTCAATTTAGGGCAGGAATATCATAGAAGTAGTGTTGTATCCTTTAAGCTACATTGCATTTCCCATCACCAGTGATGTTAACTTTTATTTTCACATGATGTCTGCTAGTTTGCTCTGCTGTTTCTAATTAACAGATAATTTGTAGAGAAGTGCTTTGATACTATGTAAATATAGTATATCATTCTTCAAATATCACTTAATAGTTTTAGTGACTGTTGGTGATTCTTAGAACAGATTATTAGTATAATGGTTGCAAAATGGTGATTTTCTAATGCCATCAGTTTTATCATCACTTTTTTTTTTTGTACTAAAGGCTTTCAGACATATTTGGCTATGTGATTTTCCAGTCTCTAGCAAATGCTAAGAAGCAAATTAGAAGAGAGAATGTTCAGAAAATGGGAAAACACACTGACAGCATAAGTGGCAGGCTGTAAAGGAAAAAGAAGAGGGAGAAAATATAATGATAAAATCTAAAAACTTAAAAAGCAGAGCAGTATGTATGTGCATCTCAGTTGAACACTTTAGGTCATAGTTTATTTCTCATCCTGAGCCACAAAAGCATAAAAAGTCCCCACTGCAGTGACAAATGCTTGGCTTAGGAAATTATTCTAGACTGTTCCAACTCTTTGCTTTATATATTTACCCCACAGTTTTCATCGTGTTGATTTTATGCCCAGAATTTCTCTCTCTGTTTGGATTTGAATGGCTTGCATGACATACAGGTTTAGCTTGTTTCCAAGATAAAATATTTTGAATTTTACTGTGGCCTCCAGAAACTATATCCCTTGGGTGAAAATACCCAACTCTGCACTTAGGATAGGAATCTTCAACCTAAACCTCTATTTTCTTTGCTGCTGCCAGCCTGGAAGATGAGAGAGACCCCTCTGATGTCATTTAGTGAGAGGTCATATAAAATTATACCCTTTAGTAGCCTCTAGGTCACCTAGAAGTCACTTTTTTTGTAGACCAGTATGTGCTGTGCTTAGTCGTTCAGTCATGTCCAACTCTTTGGGACCCCATGGACTGTAGCCTGACAGATTCCTTTGTCCATGGGGATTCTCTAGGCAAACTCCTGGGGTGGGTTGCCATGCCCTCCTCCAGGGAATCTTCCCAACCCAGGGATCAAACCCAAGTCTCTGGCATTGCAGGCGGATTCTTTACTGCATTGCAGGGAAGCCCAAATTATGAGCTAATTATCAATAACCAGCACATTAATATATATTCACTAATGATTAATGATCAGTGAATTAACAGAATATGACCCTGAGACATTGAGAAAAGATAAACACATGTTCAACATAGTTTATTTAATAAATAAGGAAAAAGTAAATATGTGTATAAGCAAAAATAAAATTATTTTATATGCTTTTACATTTAAAGTATAATTAACACATCTGTCATTTCTAATGCCTGTGTTGTTGCTGTTTTAATCATCAATTCATGTCTGACTCTTTTGCGGCCTCCTGGACTATAGCTGGCCCAGCTCTTCTGCTCATGGGACTTCCCAGGCAAGAATACTAGAATAGATTGCCATTTCCTTCACCAGAGGATCTTCCCAACTCGGGGATTGAACCCATGTCTCCTACTTGGCAGGTGAATTCTTTATTTACCATTAAGCCACCTGGAAGCCCATTTGTGTAGTATTCATCAAAAAATGAATAACTTATGTAGCTAATCATATATGCTTGAATGGCTTCCCAGGTGGTTCAGTGGTAAAAAATCTGCCTGCCAATATAGGAGATGCAGGAGATGTGACTTCAATCCCTGGATCAGGAAGGCGCCCTGGAGTAGGAAGTGGCAACCCACTTCAGTATTCTTGCCTGGAAAATCCCATGGGCAGAAGAGCCTGGAAGGCTGCAGTCCAATGGGTCCCAAAGAGTTGGACATGACTGAGTGACTGAGCGTGCGCACACACACACACACAAACATATAATTGAAAGTTCAGATTATTTTCAAATTTTCATAATTGCAAGTGATGTTGAAAAGAACAATTTATAGCAATGTACTTACATATAAATAAGATTATTTCCTTGAAACCTGCAAATATAATGGTTGAATTAAAAGGGAATGAATAATTTGAACGACTTTGTCTTACACTTGTGAAGAACCCTTCAGAGACACACAGTCATTTGTGGCAACCCCAGCTCTGTGATTAGATCTGATAGAGTGCCTGAAGACCTATGGACGGAGGTCCGTAACATTGTGCAGGAGACCGTGATCATGACCACCCCCCAAAAAAAGAAAGGAAAAAAGGCAAAATGGTTGTCTGAGGAGGTCTCACAAAAAGCTGAGTAAAGAAGAGAAGTGAAAACCAAAGGAGAAAAGGAAAGATATACCCATTTGAATGCAGAGTTCCAAAAAATAGCAAGGAGAGATAAGAAAGTCTTCCTCAATGATCAATGCAAAGAAATAGAAGAAAACAATAGAATGGGAAAGACTAGAGATCTCTTCGTGAATATTAGAGATACCAAGGGAAAATTTCATGCAAAGATGAACATAATAAAGGACAGAGGTCGTAAGGACCTAACAGAAACAGAAGATATTAAGAACAGCTGGCAAGAATACACAGAACTATACAAAAAAGATCTTCAGGATCCAGATAATCACTTTGGTATGATCATTCACCTAGAGTCAGACATCCTGGAATGTGAAGTCAAGTGGGCCTTAGAAAGCATCACTACAAAGCTAGTGGAGGTGATGGAATTCCATTTGAGCTATTTTGAATACTAAAAGATGATGCTGTGAAAGTGCTGCACTCAATATGCCAGCAAATTTGGAAAACTCAGCAGTGGCCACAGGACTGGAAAACGTCAGTTTTCATTTCAATCCCAAAGAAAGGCAATGCCAAAGAATGCTCAAACTCCTGCACAATTGGTCTCATCTCACACACTAGTAAAGTAATGCTTAAAATTCTCTATGCAAGGCTTCAATGATACATGAACCGTGAACTTCCAGATGTTCAAGCTGGATTTAGAAAAGGCCGAGGAACCAGAAATCAAATTGCCAACATCCCTTTGATCATTGGAAAAGCAAGAGAGTTTCAGAAAAAAAATCTGCTTTATTGAATATGACAAAACCTTTGACTATGTAGATCGCAACAAACTGTGGAAAATTCTTCAACAGATAGGAGTACCAGACTACCTGACTTGCCTCTTGAGAAATCTGTATGCAGGTCAGCAAGCAACAGTTAGAACTGGACATGGAAAAACCTACTGATTCCAAATAGAGAAAGGAGTATGTCAAGGCTGTATACAGTCACCCTGCTTATTTAACTTATGCGCAGAGTACATCATGAGAAACGCTGGGCTGGATGAAGCATAAGCTGGAATCAAGATTGCCAGGAGAAATATCAATAACCTCATATATGCAGATGACACCACCCTCATGGCAGAAAGTGAAGAAGAACTAGACAGCTTATTGATGAAAGTGAAAGAGGAGAGTGAAAAAGTTGGCTTAAAACTCAACATTCAGAAAACTAAGATCATGGCATCTGGTCCCATCAGTTCATGGCAAATAGATGGGGAAACAGTGATAGACTATTTTTGGGGGCTCCAAAATCACTGCAGATGGTGACTGCAGCCATGAAATTAAAAGACACTTACTCCTTGAAAGAAAAGCTATGGCCAATATAGACAGCATGTTAAAATGCAGAGACATTACTTTGCCAATAAAAGTCCATCTAGTCAAGGCTATGGTTTTTCCAATAGTCATGTATGCATGTGGGAGTTGGACTATGAAGAAAGCTGAGCACCAAAGAATTGATGCTTTTGAACTGTGGTGTTGGAGAAGATTCTTGAGAGTCCCCTGAACTTCAAGGACATCCAACCAGTTCACTCTAAAGGAAATAAACTCTGCATATTCACTGGAAAGACTGATGGTGAAGCTAAAACTTCAATACTTTGGTCACCTGATGCGAAGAACTTACTCATTTGAAAAGATCCTGATGCTGGGAAAGATTGAAGGCAGGAGGAGAAGGGGTCAGCCAAGGATGAGATGGTTGGATGGCATCACTGACTCAATGGACATGAGTTTGAGTAAACTCCGGAAGTTGTTGATAGACAGGGAGCCCTGGTGTGTTGCAGTCCATGGGGTCGCGACGAGTCGGACACGACTAAGCAACTGAACTGATACTGAAACAGCTCTGTTAGTGTTAACATGATTTTATATTTGTAATGTAGGATATATTTTCTGTCTATCATCAGTGAATTTTTTCCAATTTTCTTTGGCATATACATTTTCATTTCTCTATTTTTGTCTTTTTTCAATTTTTGAATTCTTTTATTCTTTTCCTTTATTGAGTTATGAGAGTCCATATTAAGGAGAAAATACATCCTTGCATCTGTCCACATATTCTTTTATATCTTATAGTATTGAGTTCTACTTCCTGAATAGTTCATAGTTCAACGTTAAGTATTTTATAATATCTTGTTCCTGTTTTAAATAGCATATCTCCTTCCATTATGTTTTCATTCATTTTATGTGTTTTTTATTGCTCTCCCTATCACTGTTCTAAACTCTCATATTCGTTTTAATGGTACACCAGTTGATTCTCATGAAATTTTTACTAGACAATCATACTAATTATGAAAAATAGTAAATACTTATTTATTTTACAGTATATTTTCCCTTTATCCTATTAAATTGACTAATATTCCCAGAAAAATATTAACTTATGGTAGTTATAATGGGAATCTTTTTCTTATTACTCGCTGCTGCTTGTGGGGTCTTTCACTGACCAGGGATTGAACTTAGGCCCTTGGCAGGAAAAGTGCAAAATCCCTAACCGCTGGAACACTAGGGAATTCCCTCTTATTCTTGTCATTATATAGGTTGAAATTTAACTCTGTTTTCATATTTGACATTATAGTTTAAATTATGTGGAAAATTCAGTTAGATAACATAGAGCATACTTCTTCAATGCAAAAAAAAAAAGCCTCACTTTTAAGTAAATTTTTAGAGAAATAATCTAACTGAGCCATTCATAGATTTTGAATGGCAAGTAAAATGTGAAAAATCATTTTGCAAGATTCTCAAGGTTTTTGCATAACAAAATTTATATATACTTATGATTGATTTTTTTAATTAGAAATTGTGGGTTGGATTTGTTGAATGTTTCCCATTCCTTTTAGATAATTAAAGCATTAAGCCTAGTGCTCAGTATTTTAAAGAATCTTGCACACTTTATTATTTGTTGACTGTTTATTTTTACAAAAGAAAGATAGTTCAAAGCTTTCAGTAGACTTTTTAAAATGGTTTGTAACCATTCACACTTGCTTAATGCAAAATGGTTTGAATGAATATAATACAAAAAACAAAGCAAAACAAAAAGAGAAACAATTTTATTGAATTTAGTCAACTGACTTTTTCTTTGTAGTATGTATTGTTCTAAATACCTCTTTGGTTTAACTGCTCTTTGTTGCATCAATACAGTTGACTTTTGTTCAACGCTATGATCCCAGATGAAATGGAAATGTTCTTTTCACATTTTAAAATGTGTTTTGATTTTTTTATGTATTTTCTCTCCTTTTAATATAATCCATTTTATTCTTCTGTAGGAACGTTGAATTTTTTCAAACATAATAAATATAGCCAAATGAAACTGATGATCAACAGATTTGGGTTCAAAGAGCTAGTTTCCAGTACTGCCATTTAGAGTGTATATTCGTGAATGTTATGACTACCCATACAATACAAATTAGGTTCTAAGGACAGTTCTTATTTGTACCATTCATGTTCTGTTTTTCTAAACATTTTAGTTGAGTAGCATAAGAAAAATCACCAAAATAATGCTTCTTGGGTTTTAAGCATCCAAATAGTAAAGGGTGCTTTGTTTATGAAAATGTCTCCACAGTTTTAACTGCTTTTCATTCTCAACTTAGATCTAGGAAATTTGTATCTGACTGTAATTTTCCCCTTTAAACTGCAGCAATCAACATTTTGGCAGAGTATTGGAAACCTGATTTGCAGTTCGTGTGCACTTTTAAGGCATTGCTTTCTTGATTTTCTTCCCACTCTCCTCCCTCCTTTCCAGCTATCTTTGTTTCTTTTTTTCCCCTTATCTTCCTTCTTTATTCTTTTGTTTCCCTTGCTCCAGACTTAAGCAATTTTAGAGACATAGTCTTAAAAGTAGCTAGGTACTATAATTATGTTAATTCTGTTTTCTATTATTGTCATAAATTGATTCAAAACCTTGGCTATTGATAGCCAGTGTGATGCTGATGCAGAGTGACCTGGGATGATGAGAGGGGAAGAGGATGAGAGAGAGGGAGTGCAAAAGGGGAGAGAGAGAATGAAGAAGGGAGAGAGAGAAAGAGAGATTGGAAAGCAGTGGGTCTGATTTTCTATTCTAATTTTCTTGAAACTTGTAAACTGGCATGGCATAGTGGAAAGTGAAATATACTAAGGAACCTGAGTTCCAAGTTCAGCCCTATTACAAGTTCACTGTATGATATAGGTCTAAGTTACTTCTACTGTTGGGGGATCAGTTTCCTTATCTATTTAAGAAACAGAGGGAACAAGGACCTACTGTATAGCATAAGGAACTGTATTCATTATCTTGTAATAATCTATAATGGAAAAGAACCTGAAAAAGAACACACATACATATATATACACACACACACACATATGATATGTATGTGTATGTATAACTGAATCACTTTATTATACACCTGAAACTAACACAGCACAGTAAATCAACCCATATGTTAATAAAATTATTTTTGAAAAATGAAGGGACATGTCATCTCTAAGTTCACGAGAATGTACATTCTATGAGGACAAAGATTTTGTCTCTCTTGTCTTCCCATGTATCTCCAGCACCTAGAACCATGTCTGGCATAGTGTAGATGCTCAATAAACATCTGTTGAATGAGTGAGGTCCTTTCCAACTCTATTGTTCAATACTAATTTAATAATTTTTCAAGAAAAGACAGTAGCATGACAATGGTAAGTGTAAACTGGGGCTAATATAGGGTGTTTGCTTTCTCTTTTCTGACACACAGCTTCTAGCATCTCCAAAAATGATAGCTAAAGTGGTGCTCTGATAGGTGCCTAAGATCTCCTCCTCTTATGTGCTTATAAAAGAAAACCTTAGGAAACCTCATTTCTAGTCCTAGATTTCCCACTGCTGTTGTTCGCTATTCAGTTGCTATGTCTTGTCTGATTCTTTGCAACCCCATGGTCTATAGCATGCCAGGCTCCATGGGGTTCTCCAAGCAAGAGGATTCCTGGAGTGGGTTGCCATTTTTTTCTCCAGGGGATCTTCCTGACTCAAGGATGGAAACTGCTTTTGCTGCTTTGGCAGGCAGATTCTTTACCACTGAGCCAACAGGGAAGCCCAGATTTCCCACTAGCAGAGTGAGTTTGGTCAATTCTTTTCACTTTTTTGAAAAACATTTTTTCTTATATGAAAAATGTCATATTAGAGTACTTTAACCACACATTTATTCATGCATTTATTCATTCAACAAACATTTATGGAATGCCAGTGTGTGTAAAGGATTGAGATGCTTAAACCAACTGATTTATCAGATCATTAAATCTGTAAAATTATGTGACTGTACAAGTGTCTTTATAGGTAAAGGCATTAAAAAGGAATCACTAAATTATTTCCTGAGTTTTGCTTTATAATTTTCAATTATATTTTGTTCCAAAAGGAAAAATGAGTTATTATATTTATATCAGATACTTAGACTCCTACCTTTATTTTTTAATCAGAAGAACAAATTAATTAAGCTATTTCAGCTTTCTCCTTCAACAAGGACTAAGTCTTGATTCCAGTGCATATTAGCTTTTTCTCTTGGATTTATTAGATGATGATTTTTAAATATCTGATTTTAATAAACCCCAATATTATGTATAAGCACACTGCTATAAGCAGAGCCTTTCATACATACCAGCATGTATTTCTTCAAGTTTTCTCTTTTCTTCAGGAAAGAAATCCTGGAATTTTCTAAAATGTTTTCCCCTGGCTGATTCTGTGTGAGCATAAAATGGTTATTGTAATTTGCCATACTTTTCTCGTTTATAAAAGGGAGGGGGGTATGACCTGATTTCTTGCAAGTGCATGTGGCTTCTATATGGGTATTTCATGAGGATGGGAGAGATTGGCATGATCCACCTCTGACCCATGGACGCTGCCATTGTATCTGAATGGCTGTGCCTTGATGTTTTTGTCCTGTGTCACTTCTTGCACTGTGTTCTTAGTCTCCCTCTTAACCTCACATGCATAAGCTTTTAAGTTCAGATTGAGTCATTATATTTTAAAATGTCACATCACAGCATGGTATTTCTGCAGCTGCAGCTGCTGCTTCCTGTCTGTTGTCTACAATACTATGTTGCTTGAGTTTGAACATCAGTGGGTTCTTGGTGTTTGTGCTACTGCCAGGGTGGGCCAGACATTCAGCAAATGATTTCATAATGAGATTGGATTCCTTTGCTTAAAGTTGTCCATACTTGGGATTTGGGACTTGTTTTTGTTTAAAGAAACAGCTATTTGCATTTAGACAAAGAGAAAGCATGTATTACTTTGGGTATCTGTCTTAGACATTCTCTCGGAAAGCCTAGGGATGGGCATGTGAACTAATGTTCATCATTGCCACTGATCAAGATTCAAGCAGGGAACACCTTGGTGCCTTCATTGACTGTATAAATATTTCTTTATTGTGCATTTCATGTCCAGAGCTATTCTAGTGGTGAGAGAGATAAATGAATGAATTTAACTAGGACCCAAATTTGACAAAGCAATTAACATAAAAGAAAATAAAGCATATATGTAATTGACTATAAATTAAGACTGAAAAATATAAGTGATAGAAGAGAGGTATGTGTAAGTGCTCAGGAAGCTAGAGGATGAAAAAATAAATTTCTAGTTAAGGGAGCAGAGGAAGCATAGAGGAAAGGGCACTAGAGTTTGATTTTGGACTTTAAGTAGGTGTTGAGGTACAATCCAGTTGGGGAAGAATGTGAGCAAAGGTACAGAAATTAGGAAATCGAGGGAATATACTGGGAACAGTGATTAAAAGTAAGGTAACCTTACTACTAAATTATTGAATGTTGGAAAATAAGCCTTACTATTTTTGTAACTGTGTTTTGGCACTTCTTCATTTTAAGCATGTGCCACAACTCAGACAATGAAAACTTTCAACCTCTGAAATGCCAGACCTGAGCTAAAATTTTCCTTCAGTCCTAGAAAGAGCAGTTTCTTCTGTTCAAGTTTGAATTTTTTCACTTGCCATCTTTCTCCTTTCTTTCTGCTTTCTCTGAAGCTTTAGCTTTATTCCATTGCCTGAACTATCTTTTTCTTTTTGTTTCTAAGGTTTCATCTCCAGTATTCTATATACATAAACCTTTCCCAATGTAAAAATAGAAGGTTCTTGTATCTATGGCTTTCATTTTCTCTTCTTCTTTAAAGGTAAATTTACCAAGAGTACTGTTTACTTGCTGTCTCCATTTTCTTCCCTATATTTACTTCTCAGCTCCCTGCAACCTGATTCCCTTACTAATGACTCCATTCAAACTTCTTGACCAGTGGAAATTGTATGCAGTGGAATTTTGTATCCACTGGAATATTGTATGCAGTGCTCAGAAAACACTCATAGGAAAAGAGCATTCCTTCTCTCTTTCCTTCATCCTTGCTGGAATGCAGGTATGATGGTTGGAACTCAAGCAGTTATCTTGATTCATGAAATAAAAGCCATGGCTTGAGAATGATGGGACAGCCCATGGAAGGAATCTATATTCCTAATGACTTTGAGAAGCCACTCTAGCTACCCTGAACTGTTTGCTTTTGGAAAGAGAAATAAACTATTTTTTTATTTAAGCTGTTGTTATTTTTTATTTTCTGTCACTTTTAGCCAAATAAACTTCTAACTAATATAATGGGTAATATTAAGCATTCTTATAAAGCTTATAGCATAATCTGTGTATCAGTGATTCACAAATCCAGATCACTGTCTTTCTCCTAAACTTTGGTTGATTTGGGATTTCTTGCTGAATTTATACTCATCTCAAATTCAGTATGTTTAAAGATGAAGTAATTTTTTCTATATAATTCCCTTCCTACATTTCCAATCTCAGTTAATGTGACCCAGAACACATGTTAGATAGGAATTATGAACTTGACCACCCCTTGAACTTTAACTGTCCTCTCTTCTTAATCTTTATTGTTACAGATTTAGTTTAGACCTTAATCATCATTCTCTTGTAATATTTAAATAATCTTTTAACTAATATTTCTACTTCAACTCTTTCCCCATCTCTAATCCATTTACTGATCTGTTACCACAGTTATATTTCTGAACAGAAGTCTGTTTTTCTCTGAAAGAAATACTATCTTGCTTAAATTCTTCAGTGGCAACTAGGTCAAGTAGAATCTTCCTAGCATGGCATGCAAGACCCTCCATGAACTGTCTCCTGCTTTCTTCTCCAGCTTTATCTCTACTGAATTGCCTTTCTGTTGCACATTATTCTTGCAATATAATTTCCCTGCCTTGATTACCTTTCTACCTTCAGTTCTATATTTAGACTTAAAAAAATTATTTTATCAAAGTTTTGTTGATTTACAAGTCTGTATTAGTTTCTGGTGTATAATAAAATGATTTGGTTATATATATTCTTTTAGAAATATTTTTCCATTATGGTTTATTACATGATACTGAAAATTGTTCAATATTTTATACAATAGGACCTTGTTTATCCATTCTGTATATAATAGCTTGCATCGGATAATCCCAAACTCCCAATCCTTTCCTCCCCAACCATCCTCCTCCTTGACAACCGCAAGTCTGTTCTCTATGTCTGTGAGTCTATTTCTATTTCATGGATAAGTTCAATATGTCTTATTTTAGATTCCACATATAAAAGATATATGGTATTTGTCTATATTTAGACTTTTAATTGAATAATAGTGTACATACTTAGTTGGATTTTTAGGTCCTCTATGAAGACTTTTCTCACTGGCCTAAGAGAGATTTGATCATTCCCTCAGGTATGCCTCACTTCACTTTCAGACTTCTATACTAATATACATAGCTATGGAAGATAACTAAGAGTAGAGAGTAGGTAAAAATATATCTTGGCATCCTTAACCCTTACTGAGGTGTCTGACAAAAGTATGTACCTAATAAATATTTATTATATTAATTGAGTAGATAGTAGTAGCATTAGAAATGAGAAGTAAATTTTAGTTAAAGAGCTATGAAAGAGGGAAAATCAGGAGGGCCTAGTCACTGATTGGATGAGGGAGGCAAGAGAAAGAGAAAAGCGCAAGATTACCCTGTTTTTTAAGCCTCAGTAGTGATAGAATATGTTTTTTTGAATATGGAAAATATGAAGTACAGGGAGGGATAAGTTTGGGATGGAAACTGAGATCTGTTTGAGGCATCGTAAGTTTAATATGCTGGTGGTATATACACAGGTGAGAATTGGATGAAAATTTCCTGGAGTGTCATTAGACTTCCTGCACAACTGAAGCCTCTTATCACTGGATTATTTACAGACATCACAGGATGTAATTGGTCAGTTTAGCCTGAGAGAAAACACTAGGAAGATTCACAAGACTGAAAAAATACAAGGCAGGATTCAGATATGGACCAGGAAACAGGCATCATTGGGAATAAGTAGGCTGCTTTCTTTCATCATGTAGGATTCTCTGCCACTCTATTAGATTCTTGTGGGCAGTCACTATGCTTCAGATGTTGATCTGTGTCAAAAGGGACTGTTGTAGTTTGGAACGATTGCATATATCTGATTCTAAGGCACTTGATCACTAACCTCTAAACCTTTCTGTCAATAGCGAGAGTATAATGGATTTGTTAAAGGTCCCCCTCTCCTACTATGAATAAATTCATTTATCAAAAAATTATTACAAAAACTTGACAATGTAATCACAAGATTAGAACCAGAAACATCAAGAAAACCACAGATTGCTGGTTAGGGCTTCAGCTACACTTATTTCTGGCAAAAATGCTAAAATAAGTTGCAAAAATGCTAAAATAAGTTAAAAAAATGATCTTCATAGTAATATTACTCTCCAGCTTTTTTTTTTCCCTCAAAGAAAGAAAGAAAACAAAGAAACGAACAATCCCAGTTTAGCTCCTAGCAATTATTCACAGAGACATTTCCAGCAACCTGCCAGGAAAATCTCTTCTCAGAATTATTGTCACTTTTTCATCAGAATATCAGAAAAATCAATCCCCAAGTCCAGCCAGAATTCAATAAATGAATTCAATAAATTAAATGTTTACTAAGTGTGCTAAATCTCAAGGATAAAAATGAAGAGACACATTCCTTGACCTCAGGGAACTCACAATTGAATGATGGAATTCTATGCCTAGGTTTAGAAATATTTTCAAGATTTAGAAATATTTTCAAAGCCAATCTTATCTTAAGAAGACACTTATAGAAGGGCGATTATGCACACACATAACAGGAATAATGAGCTTTGTCTACAGAGCCCAGTAATTTCAGAGTACTTACTTTATCAAATGACATGAATACTCCTCTGATTCTTAAATCTTTTGGGAAATTCGTTCATCCATATCCAAGGGCATCCCTGAGTTGAGATCCCAGCCTTGTTAGAGGATTAGCAAGAACAGCAGTTCCAAATAACTGAAGAAAGTCTAGACTCATGATACCAAATAGACTATGTGCTGTTGGTAGGACAGAATTTTGGATAGATTTTGAAACAAAGATAAATGTTCCAGGGAGCCAAAGTTTCTGAAGTTCATGGTCTAGTGATTTGTTAGGTATTTTGTGTTAGCTGGATAAATGAACTGCGTATCTTGATTAGCTGGATAACTGCACCAGAAGTTAGATATACTTTTTGAGGTAATTGTACTTTATTGCCATCCAATATGCTCAAAGAATTATTTCTTTTTTCTTTCTTTTTTTTTAACTGGTAGTGAAGATATTTTATTTTGGCATGTGGCTAGAGCTTGATTTCATCTATTTTGCCACTTGATGAGGCAAGTTGCCTTTGCCCCCATTCATTGTAGCTGATGCAGTGTCTCTACTTGTAAGACGTTCGAAGGTATGAGGGTATACTGAGTTGCTTCAGTTGTGTCCAACTCTTTGCGACTCTATGGACTGTAGACTGCCAGGTTTCTCTGTCCATGGGATTATCTGGGCAAGAATACCTGGCTGGGTTGCCATGCCCTTCTCCAGGGCATCGTCCTGACCCAGGGATAAACCCATGTCCTTTACATCTCCTGCATTGGCAGGCAGATTCTTTACCGCTAGTGCCACCTGGAAACCCCATTAGAAGGTATGTATATCTCACTTCTTTTGAACTGTAGTACTGGAGAAGACTCCCGAGAGTCCCTTGGACTCTAAGGAGATCAAACCAGCCAATCCTAAATGAAATCAGCCCTGAATATTCATTGGAAGGGCTGATGCTGAAGCTCTAATACTTTGGCCATCTGATGCTGAGTTGACTCATTGGAAAAGACCCTGATGCTAGGAAGAATTGAGAGCAGGAAGAAAAGGGGATTGGATGGCATCACCAACTCAATGGACATGAATTTGAGTAAACTCTAGGAGATAGTGAAGGACAGGGAAGCCTGGTGTGCTGCAATCCATGGAGTCGCAAAGAGTCAGACATGACTGATCAACTGGATAGCAACAAGAACAACTCACTTTAAATATACTAAAATAAACCCTGATTATACAGTTTCAGATTTTTTAATATCATCCTTTGGTTAAATCTATTTGCTTAATGTTTTCTGGAGGTCAAAATAATGGTTAACTATCTATGTTGATTGCAGAGAAAGCTACCACTCATTCTAACCTATGTTTGTAGGTTTTCAAGAAGGTATTCCTGCCAGTTGCTGCAGTTGGCTTCTTCAAATTTAAGTGGAAACCAAGATTCTGAAGTGGTTTTGGAAGACCTGTGGGGAGAGTCTGGAAAAAAAAAGGCCCTTGGTTAAGCTGAATCTGGCTTGGATACTTGAAAGCCTTAGGAACATATTTAGATAGGGATTATTTCTTAACTTATCAAGTCACTGTCAGAGGACGAAGCCAGAATCAAAAAAGAGATTAGGATCAGAAAGGTCAGAGCAAATCAAGCGCAGAGAGTTACTAGGTGTCAGGCAATATGCTGGGCATAAAAAACAAGAATGAGGTTTGAGGAAAAGTTATGTACCATTTACTGAGGCATTTTTCTAAGTCCTGAACACATTGCCTCATTTACTTTCACTTTACCTCATTAAAAAACAAAACAAAACAAAACACTTACTACTGATAAACAATTAGAGTGCTTAAATAATTTGCCCAAATTCTGTGACTAAAAATTGGTGTCAGTGAGATTCAAACCTAAATACGCCTTCCACCAGAGCCATTCCTCTTAACCAAGAACTGTGAACTGTCAGAAGCTCAAAGTGTGATCTGGAACACAGTAGATCAGAATCAGGCTGATGAAACCAATTCAAAGGTGTATGAGAACAGAGTTGGGAGGGGAAAGAGAAGCACCATGTATACTTCAGGCATAGAGTCTGGGAGGGTAGAGGAGAGGCAAACTGTTAACATGGAGAGTTTCTGGCATATTAAATAGTTCTTCTTGCAGGTTAACATCTGCTAAGAATTTTTCTTTTTTATAGTCATGGTTTGAATTATTAATGTGATTCTGATACTGTGATTGGGAGTTATTGAAAATAGAATTTGGGAGTGTAGGAAAAATATAATCTTTACCTGAATGGGAAATATCAAGGTAGCTTTATAGTAGCTACAAAGATTTTTTTGTGGGGGGGGGGAGAGGAGGAGGGAGATGGGGGGAGACTATAGCAAGGAATGGTATTGTAACTTCTGGATCTTAAGAAAGAATTTTTGTAGTCATCTGAAAAAGATTTCAAAATGAAACCTTTATGGATGGGGTTGTATTCTGTACCTTCCCATTTTCATCAGATTTTGGTTTCATTTCTTATTTCCTTTGAAGAATGTGATGATGGAACAGTATCCATATTATCATATGGATCTGTGCCTGGCCCATTAGAAATATTGTAATGATGAGACTCTCCAAAACTTATTTTATTGAATATAGAAATGCTTGCATATTTCAATGTATATGATAAGTCAATGTAGGAAGAGATACATAGATGTCTTTTGTTATGGGATTATGGTTTCATAGTGCTTAACCTGGTTCAGTCCTAAGAAACTTCCGTATGTTGTTTGTGTTGAAGTGCTTGTTTACATTTCATAGCAATGATTTTTGTTATTATTGCCTTTTTAAAACTCTGAAATATTCCAAGTTTTGGCATGATACTTCTTGCACTCCTAGGAGCACTATCTGGATTATTTACCTACACACATCCCTGAATATTTTAGAGATGACAATTCTGCTACTGGTGATCACTGTCAGTACATTCTTGGAGTGAAGATATAAACTTCCCAATACTGTTCCAGTATTCTTGCCTGAAAAATTCCATGGATAGAGAAGCCTGGTGGACTATAGTCCAAAGGGTCAAAAAGTTGGATATGACTGAGCAACTAAGAGAGAGGGAGAGAGAGAGAGTGTGTGTGTGTATGTGTATATATATATATATATATATATATATATATATATATATATATAATCTCGTAACAACCCTGATATAGGGTCTTTTTGTTGCTATTAGGAGAGGACCCTAAAGCACAGAGACATTAAGAAACTTTTAAAACCACAAGTGATCCTATTTGAATGGAGCAGAATATGCCACTCTAAAATATGCCATTTTTGTGTATTGTTTATTTTGAATTAAAGTTACTTAAGAAGCAGCCATTGCAAAAGAGACACTATGACCCTGCTTTGTCCTTCTGAAAGCAGGAAATAAATCCCCCATGTGAAAGGTAGCTTCCCTGTACCAGGAGGGTAAAAGGCATTCTTCTCACCAGATACAGGAGACTGTATAAGCAAAAATCCATTGCTGTTTCATCACTAATATACTATCTGAAACCCAAATTTGTTTGTATTGGCAGTTCTTCACAGTTTCATTTTTGTCTTTGTCTAAAATGTGTAAAATCCACCTTCTTTGGGCAGTTCCTTGAATCACATATTTCTGTGAACTCTCTTGTACATGTGAAACTCAACTGGTTTTTCTCTGATTTAATTTTGCCTGCACTGGGCCTTCATTGTGGTGCATGGCCTTTCTCTACTTGCATCCTGCATGAACTTCTCTAGTTGTGGCACCACGGCTACTAGTTGCGGTGCACGGGCTTAGCTGCCCTGTGGCATGTGGGATCTTAGTTCCATGACCAGGAATCAAACCTGCTTCTCCTACATTGGAAGGTGGCTTCTCAACCATTTGACCACAGAGAAGTCCCAGACTGCTGATCCTTAACTCTTGATATTTTAAAGCAGTAAAGTGTAATAGAAGTGACACTTCATTCTGTAGCTCTGTTACCTTGGGAGGACAGTTGATTTGAGGATCAGAGATGAAATCACAGATGATATATGTGAGGCTGATCCCTATAGCTTAGGTCACTTTCTCCGTCCATCTGGATACAGCATGCAGAAGAGGAAGTGTTCATAGTCTTTCCCTTTGGATACACAGAACACTAGTACAACATTTTAATGTGTCTTGTTAACAAAGAACACATGTTTAAGTGGAAGGAGATTTGATGAAAAAATGGAAAGAATAGTCGCTCAGTCATATCTGATGAAAGAATCATTACCATGCCTGCTAATCTCTCTCATAAGTATAGAGTTCATTAAAGATAAAGTCATGGAAAAAATAAGGGTATATAAAATCATTTGATGATGTGTTCCTTATTTTAACTAATAACAGCTTTAATTACCCCATTTGAATAAGAGTAGCTATAATCTAGATTCCTTGCACAGTAAAGTGTGAATTGTTGAGTTGTCCCTTATTTATTCTTGTAGTATCTTCATAAAAATAATTCTCTGTGTGTGCTGATCAGATACTGGAGTTCCTTACAAATGTTTTAGGATTTGCTATATGGAAAATTATTTAATTTAGAAAGATTAAATCAAAAAGATTATACTCTACCCAGATTGTTCAGTTCAGTTCAGTTACTCAGTTGTGTCCGACTCTGTGCAACCCTATGAACCGCAGCAGGCCAGGCCTCCCTGTCCATCACCAACTCCTAGAGTCCACCCAAACCCATTTCCATTGAGTTGGTGATGCCATCCAACCATCTCATCCTCTGTCATCCCCTTCTCCTCCTGCCCTCAATCTTTCCCAGCATCATGGTCTTTCAAAATGAGTCAGCTCTTTGCATCAGGTGGCCAAAGTATTGGAGTTTCAGCTTCAACATCAGTCCTTCCAATGAACACCCAGGACTGATCTCCTTTAGGACGGACTGGTTGGATCTCCTTGCAGCCCAAGGGACTCTCAAGAGTCTTCTCCAACACCACAGTTCAAAAGCATCAATTCTTTGGTGCTCAGCTTTCTTCACAGTCCAACTCTCACATCCATACATGACCACTGGAAAAACCATAGGCTTGACTAGACGAATCTTTGTTGGCAAAGTAATGCCTCTGCTTTTTAATATGCTCTCTAGGTTGGTCAGTGGCTGGGAAATTAAATGCACTAAGAAATGAAAGTCATTTTGTCTTAATAAGCATAACAGGTAAGAATCAATGACATAGTAGCATGAACTTCAAAAAAGAAAATGAAACATACTCAGTAGAAATAAAATCTATTTGCTGTGTATGAAAAGATTATTTTGATCCATTTTGGATGAGTGAAAATATTTAAGGGAGTGATATCCCTTGTATATAACTAAAATTTTTATATAAAAATATCATATATAGGCACCACTTATGCATCAAAACAGGAGATTAGCTTTCCTTATTGACAATTGGAATAGAATTGATTTATAGTAACTGTTATAAAGGAAACCATCAGTTCAGTTCAGTCGCTCAATCGTGTCCAACTCTTTGCAACCCCAAGGACTGCAGCACGACAGGCCTCGCTGTCCATCACCAACTCCCAGAGTCCACCCAAACCCATTTCCATTGAGCCAGTGATGCCATCCAACAATCTCATCCTCTGTTGTCCCCTTCTCCTCCTGCCTTCAATCTTTCCCAGCATCAGGGTCTTTTCAAATGAGTCAGCTCTTCGCATCAGGTGGCCAAAGTGTTGGAGTTTCAGCTTCAGCAACAGTCCTTCCAATGAATATTCAGGAATGATTTCCTTTAGGATGGACTGGTTGGATTTCCTTGCTGTCCAAGGGACTCTCAAGGGTCTTCTCCAACACCACAGTTCAAAAGCATCAATTCTTCGGCGCTCCGCTTTCTTTATAGTCCAACTCTCACATCCGTGCATGACTACTGGAAAAACCATAGCTTTGACTAGATGGACCTATTTTGGCAAAGTAATGTCTCTGCTTTTTAATATGCTGTCTAGGTTGGCCATAACTTTTCTTCCAAAGAGCAAGCATCTTTTAACTTCATGGCTGCAGTCACCATCTGCAGTGATTTTGGAGCTCCCCAAAATAAAGTCTGTCACTGTTTCCATTGTTTCCCCTCTATTTGTTATGAAGGGATGGGACCAGATGCCATGATCTTAGTTTTCTGAATGTTGAGTTTTAAGCCAACTTTTTCACTCTCCTCTTTCACTTTCATCAAGAGGCTCTTTAGTTCTGCTTCACTTCCTGCCATAAGTGTGGTGTCATCTGTATATCTGAGGTTATTGATCTTTCTGCTGGCAATCTTGACTCCAGCTTGTGCTTCATCCAGCCCAGCGTTTATCATGATGTACTCTGCATATAAGTTAAACAAGCAGGGTGACAGTATACAGCCTTGATGTACTCCTTTCTGATTTGGAACCAGTCTGTTTTTCCACGTCCAGTTCTAACTGTTGCTTGCTCACCTGCATACAGATTTCTCAGGAGGCAGGTCAGATGGTTTGGAATTCCCAACTTTTAAAGAATTTTCCACAGTTTTTTGTGATCCACACAGTCAAAGGCTTTGGCGTAGTAAATAAAGCAGAAGTAGATGTTTTTCTGAAACTCTCTTGCTTTCTTGCTAACCCAAGGGATGTTGGCAATTTGATCTCTGGTTCCTCTGCCTTTTCTAAATCCAGCTTGAACATCTGGAAATTCATGGTTCACGTATTGTGAAGCCTAGCTTGGAGAATTTTGAGCATTACTTTGCTAGCATGTGAGATGAGTGCAGTTGTGCACTAGTTGAGCATTCTTTGGCATTGCCTTTCTTTGGGACGAATAAACACTGACCTTTTCCAGTCCTTTGGCCACTGCTGAGTTTTCCAGATTTGCTGGTGTATTGAGTGCAGCACTTTCACAGCATCATCTTTCAGGATTTAAAATAGCTCAACTGGAATTCCATCACCTCCACTAGCTTTTTTCGTAGTGATGCTTCCTAAGGCCCTGTTGACTTCACATTCCAGGATGTCTGACCCTAGGTGAGTGATCACACCATCGTGATTATCTGGGTCATTAAGATCTTTTTTGTATAACTCTTCTGTGTATTCTTGCCACGTCTTCTTAATACCTTCTGCTTCTGTTAGGTCCATACCATTTCTGTCCTTTATTGTGCCCATCTTTGCATGAAATGTTCCCTTGATATTTCTAATTTTCTTGAAGAGATCTCTAGTCTTTCCCATTCTATTGTTTTCCTTTATTTCTTTGCACTGACCACTGAGAAAGGCTTTCTTATCTCTCCTTTTTATCCTTTGGAACTCTGCATTCAAATAGATGTATCTTTCCTTTTCTCCTTTTCCTTTCACTTCTCTTATTTTCACAGCTACTTGTAAGGCCTCCTCAGACAGCCATTTTGCCTTTTATCATTTCTTTTTCTTGGGAGTGGTCTTGATCCCTGCCTTCTGTACAATGTCATGAACCTCCATCCATAATTCTTCAGGTACTCTGTCTATCAGATCTAATCCCTTGAATCTATTTGCCACTTCCACTGTATAATCTTAAGGGATTTGTTTATGCCTACCTGAATGATCTAGTGGTTTTCCCTACTTTCTTCAATTTAAGTATGGATTTGGCAATAAGGAGTTCATGATCTGAGCACAGTCAGCTTCATGTCTTATTTTTGCTGACTGTACAGAGCTTCTCCATCTTCAGCTGCAAAGAATATAATAAATGTGATTTTGATATTGACAATTTGGTGATGTACATGTGTAGAGTCTTCTCTTGTGTTTTTGGAAGAGGGTGTCTTTGCTGTTACCAGTGTGTTCTCTTGGCAAAACTCTATTAATCTAGGAAACCGTAGGTCTTAACATTTTGGCTCTACACATCAACATAAGTAAGACTGTAGCTCATTCAAAGTACTTCCATAATAAACCAGAGCAAAATAAGATTAATGTTGATATTAGAAGGGGTAAATTGTATATGCAAATTGTATAAAGGATCAAAATTCTCAAGGATGTTAATTATATATGACATCAAACAAAAGAGCTGGTTGAAAAACTTAAAAAAATTAAACTGTTTATTTGGCATACTGTAAAACAAAGAAATAAAGCTTGTTTCACTGCATCAAATCTTTTAGAAAATTGAATTTCTTCAGTAGGTGTGTGTAGACATGATACAAAGTACATGAGAATTCTTAATACATATTAATATATATTTTGGAGCTGCAATAATTAACACAGCTGGGCACTGCAAAAGAACTATGCAAGAAGTAAATGGATTATAATAAAGAGTCCATAAAAGGATCAAAGTAATATGTGGAAATTTGATCTATATTAACACGGTCATTTCTTGGCAGTAGAGAAAGGATAAATGGTTTTGAGACAAAAGGAAAAGAAATAAGCATGTATTCTTACCTCTTGATTTGCACCAAAACAAATTTCATATGAATCAAATACTTAAATATAAATCATGGAAGTACTGAAAAAAAGTGAATTTGTGTATTTATATCTTGAAGTTTGGTAGATGTTTATGACTAGGGCATAAAAACCCAAAAGCCATACATTTGTATATATACAAATTAAAATACAAAGCAATGAAAATATGTTGTAGTGTAAAAGTTAAAAAAGTCTAAAAATCTAACTGTGAAAATAATTTGTATACATATGACAGAAGACTTTTTTTAAAATTCACAAGATACTCCTATATGCCAATAAGCAAAATGATGGGCAACATCATAGAAATAGGCTGCTTACAGTAAAGGAAATATAAATTTGAAAGGGACATATGAAATGAAGCTCAACTTTGTTCGTAATTAAAGGGTTGCAAAGTAAAACAGCAATGTAATTCCATGTCACCTAGATCAGATTTTAAAAGATTAATAAATATCATGATTAGAAAACATAATACCTATTATTGGAGAGGTACAGGAAGCAGATGCTCTATGTATGATTGATAGTAGTATAAACTGGGCAACATTTTTAGAGAGCTACTTTGCAATAACTATTAAAATTCAAAATCACTTGAATCTCTCAATTCCACAATTAGGAATCTAACTAAATGATACACTCATAAAAGTGTGCCAAATATGCCCACAGGGATGTTCATTGCAGCATTATCTGCAGTAATAGTAAACTGAAAAATTTAAATGTCCATCAATAGGATATTAGTTAAATAAATTATGGTATACTAATATAATGCAGTAGTAGAAAAACGAGTTAGATCTGCTTATGCAGTTTGGGGTGATATCTAAAATATATTAAGTGAAAACTGTAAGCTACAGCATAGTTTGATCCTGTTAGTAAGTAGCCGGTCCAAGAATGCCAGGAGCAACCCCCAAAAGGGAGCTCCTTTGGGATTGCTGGGCTACCAGTGGACCACTTTTGCCCAAACTGGAAGAGCATCTCCACAACCCAGATTCCCACTGGCCTAATAGCTTCTCTCCAACATGAGGGTTTGTATGTTACCGTGGGCTCAAGGCTCTCTAGATGCTTTGCATCTGGGGTTTTTCAGCACTTCTTAAACAACTGACACCCATGCCCTTCTCTGTTGGAGTGCACAATATTTTTTCCTGTCTCTAGAAAAGCCATTTTTGTGCTGATATCCCCCAAAATATGGAACAGCAGTGGGCCTGGTCCCTTTCCTGGGGCACAGCCATGGTATTTCCAACAGACAGTGGGTTTCTCTGTTGGATGTCAATGGAGGAAAAACCTTATGATTCTTCTTGCTATCACTTAGCTCCCCCAGGAAAGCCTTCTCCTTAATTTATCCCACATTACACTGTTCAATTTGCCCTCACTCACTCTGCTATAATATATATTTGCAGTTATGTGCAAAAATGTTTTCTGAAGAATATCCAAAAAACTGTTACAGAGATTAGGGGAGAGAAGAGTGATTTGTGTAGGCAAGGAGACTTAAAATTTTCTACTCATTTCAGCAGAGTTGGTTTCTTAGTTGTTTCTTTCACTTTATCCTTAACTTCCTCATTACATTGAAAGTACAAAATAATAATGTTTACAAAGCATATAAAATAAAAAAAAAAATTAATAATCTTCCACCCCACCCCAATTCTTTTGATATTCCTTTCTAGATAACCAATGTTAAGAGTTTGGTGTGTCCAGTTTCATGCCTTCTATGTTCATGCACACATATACATGCATATATTTTCTTTTGGAAAATTCGTTTTTGCAAATTGTTTCTTAATATTATTTATTATTTATTTATAATATATTTGTTATTTTTCTGTGCTGGGTCTTTGTTGCTGCTTGGGCTTTCTCTAGTTGTGGGGAATGGGGGCTACTCTGTAGTGTGATGTGTGGGTTTCTCACTGTGGTCATTTCTCTTATTGTGGAGCATAGACTCTATGATGGACAGGCATCAGTAGTTGTGTCATCTGGGCTTAGTACTTCCAGCTCCCAGGCTCTATAGCATGCAGGCTTCAGTAGTTGTGGCTTGCAGGCTTAGTTATTCCATGCCATGTGGGATATTCCAGATCAGGAATCAAACACTTGTATCCTAATCTGGCAGGCAGATTCTCTGCCACTGAGCCACCAGTCAGTCAGTCAGTTCAGTCGCTCAGTCGTATCTGACTCTTTGTGACCCCATGAACCACAGCACATCAGGCCTCCCTGTTCATCACCAACTCCCGGAGTCCACCCAAACCCATTTCCATCAAGTCAGTGATGCCATCCAGCCATCTCATCCTCTGTCATCCCCTTCTCCTCGTGCTCCCAATCCCTCCCAGCATCAGGGACTTTTTGAATGAGTCAACTCCTCGCATGAGGTGGCCAAAGTATTGGAGTTTCAACTTCAGCATCAGTCCTTCCAATGAACACCCAGAACTGACCTCCTTTAGGATGGACTGGTTGGATCTCCTTGCAGTCCGGGGGACCCTCAAGAGTCTTCTCCAACACCACAGTTCAAAAGCATCGATTCTTTGGCACTCAGCTTGCTTCACAGTCCAATTCTCACATCCATACATGACCACTGGAAAAACCATAGCCTTGACTAGACGGACCTTTGTTGGCAAAGCAATGTCTCTGCTTTTTAAATATGCTATCTAGGTTGGTCATAAATTTCCTTCCAAGGAGTAAGTATCTTTTAATTTCATGGCTGCAATCATTGTCTGCAGTGATTTTGGAGCCCAGAAGAATAAAGTCAGCCACTGTTTCTACTATTTCCCCATCTATTTCCCATGAAGTGATGGGACCAGATGCCATGGTCTTAGTTCTCTGAATGTTGAGCATTAAGCCAACATTTTTACTCTCCTCTTTCACTTTCATCAAAACGCTTTTTAGTTCCTCTTCACTTTCTGCCATAAGGGTGGTGTCATCTGCATATCTGAGGTTATTGATATTTCTCCTGGCAATCTTGATTCCAGCTTGTGCTTCTTCCAGCCCAGCGTTTCTCATGATGTACTCTGCATATAAGTTAAATAAGCAGGGTGACAATATACAGCCTTGACGTACTCCTTTTCCTATTTGGAGCCAGTCTGTTTTTCCATGTCCAGTTCTAACTGTTGCTTCCTGATCTGCATACAGACTTCTCAAGAGGCAGGTAAGGTGGTCTGGTATTCCCATCCCTTTCAGAATTTTCCACAGTTTATTGTGATCCACACAGTCAAAGGGTTTGGCATAGTCGATAAAGCAGAAATGGATGTTTTCCTGGAACTCTCTTGCTTTTTCAGTGATACAGCGGATGTTGGCATTTTGATCTCTGGTTCCTCTGTCTTTTCTAAAACCAACTTGAACATCTAGAAGTTCACGGTTCACGTATTGCTGAAGCCTGGCTTGTAGAATTTTGAGCATCACTTTGCTAGCGTGTGAGATGAGTGCAATTGTGCGGTAGTTTGAGCATTCTTTAGCATTGCCTTTCTTTGAGAATGGAATGAAAACTGACCTTTTCTAGTCCTATGGCCACTTCTGGGCTTTCCAAATTTGCTGGCATATTGAGTGCAGCACTTTCACAGCATCATCTTTCAGGATTTGAAATAGCTCAACTGGAATTCCATCACCTCCACTAGATTTGTTCATAGTGATGCTTTCTAAGGCCCACTTGACTTCACATTCCAGGATGTCTGACTTTAGGTGAGTGATCACACCATTGTGATTATCTGGGTCATGAAGGTATTTTTTGTATTGTTCTTCTGTGTTTTCTTGCCTCCTCTTCTTAATATCTTCTGAAATGTTAGGTCCATGAATCAAGGCAAATTGGAAGTGGTCAGACAGGAGATGGCAAGAGTGAATGTCAACATTCTATAAATCAGCAGACTAAAATGAACTGGAATGCGTGAATTTAACTCGGATGATCATTTTATCTGCTACTGTGGGCAGGAATTCCATAGAAGAAATGGAGTAGCCATCACGGTCAACAAAAGAGTCCTAAATGCAGTACTCGGATGCAATCTCAAAAATGACAAAATGATCTTTGTTTGTTTCCAAGACAAACCATTCAATATCATAGCAATCCAAGCCTATGCCCCTACCAATAATGCTGAAGAAGCTGAAGTTGAATGGTTCTATGAAGATCTACAGGACCTTTTAGAGCTAACACCCAAAAAAGATGCCCTTTTCATTATAGGGGACTGGAATGCAACAGTAAGAAGTCAAGAAACACCTGGAGTAACAGGCAAATTTGGCCTTGGAGTATGGAATGAAGCAGGGCAAAGGCTAATAGAGTTTTGTCAAGAGAATGCACTGGTCATAGCAAACACCCTCTTCCAACAACACAAGAGAAGACTCTACACATGGACATCACCAGGTGGTCAACAGTGAAATGAGATTGGTTATATTCTTTGCAGCAACAGATGGAGAAGCTCTATACATTCAGCAAAAACAAGACTAGGGGCTGACTGTGGCTCAGATCATGAACTCCTTATTGCCAAATTCCGACTTAAACTGAAGAAAGTAGGGATAACCACTAGACCATTCAGGTATGACCTAAATCACATCCCTTATGATTATACAGTGGAAGTGAGAAATAGATTTAAGGGGCTAGATCTGATAGACGGAGTGCCTGATGAACTATGGATTGATGTTTGTGACATTATACAGGAGATAGGGATAAAGACCATCCCAGTGTAAAAGAAATGCGAAAAAGCAAAATGGTTGTCTGAGGAGCCCTTACAAATAGCTGTGAAAAGAACAGAAGTGAAGAGCCAAGGAGAAAAGGAAAGATATTCTCAGTTGAATTCAGAGTTCCAAAAGATAGCAAGGAGCGATAAGAAAGACTTCCTCAATGATCAATGCAAAGAAATAGAGGAAAACAATAGAATGCAAAAGACTAGAGATCTCTTCAAGAAAATTAGAGATACCAAGGGAACATTTCATGCAAAGATGGTCTCGATAAAGGGCAGACATGTTATGGACCGAACAGGAGCAGAAGATATTAAGAAGAGATATGCACATGATACTGCTCTAATTACAGAAACCAAAGAGCCTTTTGATGAGAGTGAAAGAGGAGAGTGAAATAGCTGGCTTGAAGCTCAACACTCCAAAGACTAAGATCATAGCATCCAGTCCCATCATTTCCTGTCAAATAGAAGGGGAAAAGAGGAATTAATGACAGATTTTATTTTCTTGGATTCCAAAATCACTGCAGACTGTGACTGTGGCCATGAAATTAAAATACACTTGCTCCTTGGAAGAAAAGCTATGACAAACCTAGACAGCATATTAGAAAGCAGACACATCACTTTATCAACAAATGTCAGTATTGCTTTTGGACTGTGGTGCTGGAGAAGCCTCTTAAGAGACATTTGACTGCAATGAGATCAAATAAGTCAATCATAAAGGAAATCAACCCTGAATATTCATTGGAAGAACTGATGCTGAAGCTGAAGCTTCAATACTTTTACCACCTGATGCGATGAGCTGACTCTTTGGGAAAGACCCTGATGCTGGGAACAATTGAAGGCAGAAGGAAAGGTGATGACAGAGGATAAAATGGTTATATAGCATCACTGACTCAATAGACATTAATTTGAGCAAACTCTGGGAGATAGTGAAGGACATGGGAGCCTGGAGTACTGCAGTCTATGGTGTCGTAAAGAGTCAGACACAACTTAGCAATTGAGCAACAACAACAACCTAGATGCTCTCCTTGACCAAAATTTCATCAGGTCCTCTAAGTCCTCTTCTCAGTGAGGCCTTGAACGTGGACTTCAGTGTCCCTCCTCATTGGGCTCGAATTGCCCAGTTTTAGAAAGAATCTTGCTAAGTCAATTTAGAGAGAATCCTCTACCATTGATATCTGATCAAATTTCTCATTTTCTGCCATACCCCAGGTTTTAACTTATCACCTTGGCCTGCCTTCACCGCAAATCTTATTAGGCCAGTATAGCAAGAATTCCCCCTACCCTTGCTGAATCATCTTATTAATTTTGTATCACCAAACCAGCTGCCACCCCACCCCCAGCCTACACCTTACCTATAATTCCTCACTTGTCCTTGGTGTATTTGGATTTGAACTCAGTTCTATACTGAAGTTTCTTTTCTCTTATTGCAATAATCTTGAATAAAACCTGTGTTTACATCTTTAAGCCCTGTCAGATTCTAATTGTTTTTAGCAATAGTAGCTGGAGGGCATCATCAAATCCAGTAACAAACCTGAGTATAACTGTTGGAGGGCTTCCCTGGTGTCTCAGCAGTAAAGAGTCCACCTGCCAAGCAGGAGATGCATGTTTAATACCTGGTTCTGGAAGATCTCCTGGAGGAAGGAATGGCAACCCACTTCAGTATTCTTGACTGGGAAATCCCTTGGACAGAGGAATCTGGCAGGCTACAGTCCATGGGGTTGCAAAAGGGTCAAACATGACTTAGTGTATAAACAACAACGATATATGTTGGAACTGAATATTTGACAAATATTGTCTTTTTCTTCTGTATGGAAATGATGGTTTTCTGAAATAACGGTGTTGGCATAATTTCTTACACATGTCAGTTCAGTTTAGTTCAGTTGCTCAGTCATGTCCGACTCTTTGCAACCCCATGAATTGCATCATGCCAGGCCTCCCTGTCCATCACCAACTCCCGGAGTTTACTCAAACTCATGTCCATTGAATCAGTGATTCCATCCAACCATCTCATCCTCTGTCGTCCCCTTCTCCTCCTGCCTCCAATCCTTCCCAGCATCAGGGTCTTTTCCAATGAGTCAGCTCTTCGCATGAGGTGGCCAAAGTATTGGAGTTTCAGCTTCAGCATCAGTCCTTGCAATGAACACCCAGGACTGATCTTCATGATGGACTGGTTGGATCTCCTTGCAGTCCAAGGGACTCTCAAGGGTCTTCTCCAACACCACAATTCAAAAGCATCAATTTTTCGGCGCTCAGCTTTCTTCACAGTCCAACTCTCACATCCATACATGACCACTGGAAAAACCATAGCCTTGACTAGATGGATCTTTGTTGGCAAAGTAATGTCTCTGCTCTTTAATATGCTATCTAGGTTGGTCATAACTTTCCTTCCAAAGAGTAAGCGTCTTTTAATTTCATGGCTGCAATCACCATCTGCAGTGATTTTGGAGCCCATATAGATAAAATGAATATATATCCTTATTTCACAACATATACAAAATTTACTTCCATTTATTCAAAATGAAATGTTGAAATAAATGTCTAAGATATAGAATATGGTACTATTAGAGGGAAGTTTGCAAGCTATCTTGCTGCAGTTGTGTCCAATTCTTTGCAACCCTATGGAGATTATCCCACGAGGCTCTTTTGCCCAAGGGATTCTCTGGGCAAGGATATTGGAGCGGGTTACTGTGCCTTCCTCCAGGGAATCTTTCCAACTCAGTGATTGAACCTGAGTCTCTGGTGGCTCCTGCATGTAGGTAGATTCTTTAACAGTGAGCCACCAGGGAAACTCAGAGGGAAGTTTAGTGGTTTTCAAAAAAGCTTTTAGGTGAGAGAGTAGCTACAGATGTCATAAATGAATTTTTTACTGACCTTTTAAAGTAAACAATTAAAACTCTTATCCTCCAAAAATAAAGTAAAATTAAAACCATGAACAGTTTCAAAAGAAAACTGAGAAAATATTTGCAGTTGTTTTAGCAGATTGCTATCCTTAATAGATGGAGAGCTTAATAAAAAGAATAAAAAGCAAAAGTCAAATAATGTAAAAGAAAAATAGGCAAATAATATGAAGGAAAGAGTCATTGAACTGGAAATGATGTAATTCTTTGAATTGTTAAAACCACATATATGCACAACTTATGTATAAACCACAAAATATTGTTGTTTTTCTATCAAATTATTCCTGAATGGAAATATATGTATTTCAGATATGGCTTATATCAGATCTGATTCTTCATTTAAGCCTAATTTTATGAAAGGTGTAGGGAGAACTGGAAGAAGACCCGGATTAAGTAGGGAGAAGATTTGAAGTTTTAATTTTTATATTTGAATTTATAACAATATGTCTACTATGAGGGTTTAGACCTATGAATTTTTCTCAGTTATATTGTTTTAAAGCTTCCCCAATGATATCAACTATTTATTCAACACTTACCATGTGTGGCTCATAGAACTGTACATACTTTATCTCATTTAATCCTCAGAACAATTTATAAGATAGGTACAATTATTCTTATTTTTAGAGATGAAGTAACTTGCCTGATATCACATAGCGGTGAAACAGGGCCTTGTACTCAGTTTCTCTGAAACTATATGCTCCTAACTTGTTAACTGCATGTGTTCTAAATGACAACCACATAGAAACCACACCATGTTCTCAGCCTGGGTCTCTGAACTATTTATACATCAGTGCTTCTTTACCTTTATTTTGGCCTCATGTATCTGTGGGAGAATTTGATGAAATATATGAATCTATTGTTGAAAAACCTGCAAATGTGTGTGCACACATGCATACATGCACATACTCACACCTTTGCATACTATTTCCAGGAAATCATGGCCCTCCTGGAGCCTACTCTGGATCATCTGCATATTGTCAACCTCTGTTCTAATTGAGGAATATCAGGAGATCGATTCATGCAAAAGTAGCTTATAGGGGCACTGTACTGACCTATTTTTTTAAACTTCATATCATGATTTATTTTATGGAGATATAGAATAAAATGGAAACTTGGGGTTGATTATTAAAGAAATTGGTTGAGGGATGACAAGCTAAAGAAGAAATAAAATTTATTCCTATGTGCTAGACCTTTATCTGCCCAGAGAATATATGGAGCAACTCATATGTTTGAGTTGTTTGTTAGTAGTAATGTCAAGAACACAGAATACTCTTCTTATAACTGTATTGTTACATACACAATTATGCACCAAATAGTCCTCTTTAAGAGGCTGACTTTACTTACCTTTCTTATGTTCAGTTTAACCAAGGATTTACTTGCCAGTCCTTAATATGGGTCTTAAAACATCTAAGGGGTTCTTAAACTTCAGCCCAATGCTGAAATAATGTATTTTCCATGTGCACCATTTTATTAACAACTAGCCGACAGCTACTTCTGAATATCATTGGCCATTTCAGTAGAAAACCAATACCTATGACCTCATAAGTTATGATGGTTCCATTACTGACAGTTGGGCATATAGGCAGTAATTGTGCAACAATATGGCAAAGTTTGATTAACCAAAATGTCTTCTACACTGAACTCTAATACCCAGTTTGTCTTTAGTCATATAATTGGTAAGAAAATCTAGGACAGTGTGTTGTTCTTGTTGAGAGTGAATAAGGAAAAAAGCTCCTCCAAACAGTACCAAGTGTGAGTTATAGAAAGTGATGGGATTTTAAGTGTGTAGGTAGGGATGGATCCCTTTGTGTTAACTGAGAATGAATGAAAATACAGCCTTGATGAATAGGCTGTATAGTCTGTTAATTATATAGTCTGTTAATTTTGATTTTACTCTTTTCTCCTTCACACTTGTGTATCTTGCCAAAAAAATTTAACCAAAAAATTTATCCAGCAATGCCACTATATATCAATGAGTTTCCTTTGAATGTGATTGCACAATGCTACTGAAGCATACAAAGAAGTAATGATAACCTCAGAATGAAGTACTCACTGTAAAATAATTAACTATATCTTGTAGGCTTCTTGGGCTTCCCAGGTGGTGCAGGGGTAAAGAATCCACCTGCCAATGCAGGAGACGATAAGAGATGCAGGTTCTATTCCTGGGTCGGGGAGATCCCCTGGAGTAGGAAATGGCAACTTATTCCAGTATTCTTGCTTGGAAAATACCATGGACAGAGGAGCCTGGTGGGCTACAGTCCACAGGGTCGCAAAGAGTCAGACATGACTGAGTTCGCAGGCATGCATATAGTTACAAGTTTCTTATCGTGTGTGGCTGTGTCTGGTCCTGGATTGCTTATGACATGGTAATTAAAAGTTGACCTACATATAGGTTTACCTTTACTTAGGCTCTTGTAATTCTTTCACTGGTGAAACAGTCTCTAAATCCTCGAATTTTCCAATTAATTTCGCATTTATTTTGGACCTAGAAAAAAAATCTCATCATATTTAGGAAATCTTGTGAGTGAGTGAAGTTGCTCAATCATGTCCAACTGTTTGCGACCCCATGGACTGTAGCCTATGAAGCTCCTGTGTCCATGGGATTTTCCAGGCAAGAGTACTGGAGGGGGTTGCCATTTCCTTCTCCAGGGGATCTTCCCAACCCAGGGACTGAACCTGGGTCTCCCGCATTGCAGGCGGATGCTTTACCATCTGAGCTACCATGGAAGTCCTTGGTATTAATATAAAATCTCATAGTCAGTCTTTTTTCAATGAGTCATTATTCATAGTCACTAAAGCACCTCTTGTCATCTTAGGTTGGTGTCACTTAGTGGGTAGACTGAGCAGTGCATTCCTTTAGCCAAGAGTGCATGATCAATGAGCATGTAAATGGAGGATTTTATAAAATAATCTTAAATTCTAATATTCCTATTCTGTTTTTTTTTTTAATGTGTAGAGCCTCCCAGTATTTTGGAGAAGTTAGTTTTTTGAAAGATTCTTGAATTTCTACATTAGATACGTGCCTACACTGCAGAGGCTGCTGGTCGCTGCTGTTTTGATCACTGAACTTTACTTGGTTTTCCCTAATCAAAAGTTCCTGTATGATATTACTGCGTGAATTGGTGGCTCATTTCATCTCAGCATCAGACAAACCAACCCAAGCTCTGATGCACTGATGTTAAGGGATAGCTTTTACTTTTGCTCTCCAAATTTTATCATAGGCAAATTCTATTGCTTTGAAGATTCACATTCACTCTATCACCTCTTTCGGTTATAATGCTGTCTTGAATAATACACTTATCCCACTAAGCAAAATCCAGTAAAAAGCAGCTTTCTAGTATTCTGGCTATTTAGATACATCTCCTTAATCCTTACCAGCATAAGATCAGACAATTGATATGAGAATTCCTTGTATATGTATGTGTCTTTGTGTATGTGCATGTGTGTGTGTCTTTGTTTCTAGACTTGAGACCAGTAAAAGATCCTTTACATCCTCAAGGTAAATTTGCTACAGTAAAGAAATAGTGAGCAGATACAACCAAATGAACCATGCATTATATTTCTAAAGTTATGAAATGAGTCAAAATTTCTATTCTACCCTGAAGCCTCAATGGACTTTTTCTTTGATGAAAGACCTGTAAAACTGCTCAGGTTTGTTTCCAGTATTCTGGGAGGTAGATGGTTCCTTTAGTTTACATTGGTGCTTGAACTCTATTCTGTATGCTGCATGGATTGAATTGAGTCTTGGATTATATTGAAGTTAAATGTCTGAAATGCAGTACTTCCAACAGTGCATACTTGCTGCCCCCTTCACTCATTGAATTTCCAATAATAATAATAAATAGTTGTAACTATGAATAAGACATTTGTGAAAAGTGCACTAAGCCAAGGATCAGGAGACTAATGTTCTGATCAAAACTTTGCTATATGGATGATTTTCACTTTCCTCCACTGGACCCTACATTATTTTTTGAAAGGAAGATAGTTAGATGCTTAGTTTTGATTTAATATACAAAATTGGCAAATAGACTCACAGGTGTAGAAAACAAGCATGGTTAACAGGAGGAAAGGGGAGGCAGAGGGATATTGGGATTGACATATATAAAGTAGATAACTAATAATGTCCTACTGTATAGTACAGGTAACCTTTCAATACTCTGTGATGACCTATATGGGAATAGAATCTAAAAGAGTGGATATATGTATATGTATAACTGATTCACTTTGCTGTACACCTGAAACTAATAAATTTTAATTCAACTATATTGCAATAAAAATTTTAAAATGGAATGAAATAAAGACATTTGTAGCAATATGAATGGATCTAGAGTTTATCATGTTAAGTGAAGTAAGTGAGACAGAGAAAGGCAAGCACCATATGATGTCACTTATATGTGGAATCTAAAAAAAAAGATATAAACGAATGTATATACAAAACAGAAATAGACCTACAGACATAGAACACAAACTAATGATTGCCAAAGGGGAAGGGCTGGGAAAGATAAATTAGGAGTTTGGGATTAACCTATATATAAAATAGATAACCAACAAGGACCTACTGTATAGTGCAGGGAACTATACTCAGTGTTTTGTAATAACCTATAAAGGAAAATAATCTGAAAAAAATACATATATATGTATGTATAACTGAATCACTTTGTTGTACACCTAAAACTAGCACAACCTTGAAAATCTACTACAGTGTAATGAAAAAAAGATTGTAAAATTGGCAAGCAGAAAAAAGCAGACATATAACACACACACAAAGAGATTTAGAAATTTTTATGTCCTTTATTATCTCTGAATATCTGTGATCTATAGTTTTAAGACTAACTTTATCAGATAATAGCATTTGTTACTAGGTTCTGGTTTTCAACCTCTCTAGAAGAATATTTTTGATTTATTTACAGAGCTATAACAGCCATCTTAAAGCCCTGTGTTCTCTTTTGTCATCTTAAGAAACAAATCAGCCTCGAAGTATGGTAATATTTATATCTTTTAAAATCTTGAAGCTCTTCAGCAGTGCAGTAATAAACAAGCTGACAGAATTTATTGACAAAAGAACAACAGTTCATTTTTGTATGAGTTAATCTTCTTTCCTGTGATACATTAATGTCCTTCAATAAAGACCACTAACTTTGTTCCCACACTTCAAGAGAGAGGTTTAGAATATGTTTCAGACAATGCTTGTGTTTAAAAAGTCAGAATCAGAGGAATATATGGAACATCCCAGAAGAAAATGAAAAAAAAAAAAAAAATCACTGTTCCAAAGGGAGAGTGCTGTGGTAGAGACATCAGATACTCAGTGCAAAAAGGCAAAGGATTCATTTTTCTTTCTTACTTTTGTTTCCAGATTTTTTCAATTAGTGTGCCTCCTAATGATATTGTTTATGCTAGCTGGCATTGGGATAACAAAAAGACAAAGGTAAGATAAATGGAAAAAGTTTGATTTATATGGCTGAGTTTTATACGTTATTTCATTCACTCATTCATCAAATATCCAGTATATCTAAGTACCAAGTGGCATGCTTTGACATATACAGTTCATATCAATAACTTAGTGTGTTTTTCCCTCTTTTAAAAAATTCTGAGCTATATCTAACTGTTAGAGAGGAATAGATGACCACTAAATCAATAATTTTGTGCATACCACTAAGCCTTACCATTTTTTGGTATTTGATCCAGATATTTTCTGAAACAAGTAAAATAGAGATGTTTTTCTTGTTCCTATTACTTTCACCTATTCCCTAGAGGTAACCAGCAACCTTCATTTTTTATGTATTTTCATACATATGCATGTATCTATATCATTTATAAGATTGGTTTGCATATTTTAAAATTGCATATAAATTGCCCATGAATAGTAACATTCCAGCTGTATCATTCTGTAACCTAGCTTTTTTTGCTCAAGCTTATGTTTTTGAGTTAAATCTATATTGATACAAGTAGCTCTACTTCTTACATTTTAATTACTATGTACTCTTCCATTGTTTGGATATTCCACAGTTCTCTTGGTGGACTTTTAGGTTCTTTCATTTTTTTAAAAGATATTTCTAATAGCTCTACAAGAAAAAGAAAAAAAGTATTGTAGGTATATTCTTTACAAATGTAGGAAGTGTTTACCTAGTTTTATACCTAATATTGATATTGTTGAATCAAAGGTTATATCTGTCATCACATTTGCTAGATATTGCCAAGTTGCCATCCAGATAATGTACAGATATTCTTTGTTTTTGTTGTCTTGCATCCTGATAAATCCATCATAGGTTGAAAATACTGTACGTTGAAGATGCAGGTAATACACCTAACCTACCAAACATCATAGTTGACCTCATCTACCTTAAAAGTGCTCAGAACACTTACATGAGCCAGTTGGGGAAAATCATCTAACATAAAGTCTGTTTCATAGTAAAGTATTGAATGTCTCATATAATTTGTTGAACACTCTACTGAAAGTGAAAAACAGAATGATTATATGGGTTCAGAATGTCCTAAGTGTATCAATTTATTTCTCCTTGTGGTCATGGGGCTGACTGGGAGCTGCTGCTCTCTGCTGTCACCCAGCATCACCAAAGAGTATGGTACTGCATATTGTTAGCCTGGGAAAAGATCAAAGTTCAAAGTACAGTTTCTACTGAATGCTTATCACTTTTGCACCATCATAAAGTCAAAATTCATAAGTTGAAGCATCATATGTTGGAAACTGTTGTACATGCAGTTATTTATATCTACATCAGGTTATGTAATTTTGTACAGTTCATGAAGTTCTCATGGCAAGTATACTGTGGTGGTTTGCCATTCCGTTTGCCATCACGTTTTGTCAGAACTCTCCTCTATGACCCATCTGTCTTGGGTGGCCCTACATGGCATGTTTCATAGCTTCATTGATTTACACAAGCCCCTTCACCACAACAAGGCAGTGATCCACAAAGTGCAGAAAACTAGAAGAAAACAACAGAAGGGGAAAGAATCTCTGCAGGAAAATTAGAAATATCAAGGGAACATTTTGTCTGAAGATGGGCACAATAAAAGACACAAATGGTTAGAGTCTTAGTAGATGCTGAAGAGATCAAGAAGAGATGGAAAGAATACATAGAAGAACTGTACAAAAAAGATCTCATTGACCCAGATTACTATGGTGATGTGATTAGTCACCCAGAGCCAGACATTCTGGAGTGTGAAGACAAGTGGCCTTAGGAAGCACTGCTGTAAATAAAGCTAGTGGAGGTGATGGAATTCCAGTAGAGTTATTCAAAACCTTAAAGGATGATTCCATCAAGGTGTTCCATTCAATATGTCAGCAAGTCTGGGAGACCCACCAGTGGCTACAGGACTGGAAAAGGTCAATCTTTATCCCAATTCCCAAGAAAGGTAGTACTAAAGATGTACTAACCATCAGACAGTTGCACTCATCTCCCATGCTAGTAAGGTCATGCTTAAAATCTTGCATTCTAGGCTTCAGCATCATGCCAATTAAGAACTTCTAGGTGTCCAAGCTGGGTTTATAAAAGGAAGAGGAAGCAGAGATCAAATTGCCAACATTTGCGGATCATAAAGAAAGCAAGTGAATTCCAGAGAAACGTCTACCTCTGTTTCATTGACTATGCTAAAACCTTTGACTGTGTGGATCATGACAAGCTATGGAAGTCTTTTAAAGAGCTCGGAATACCATTCCATCTTACCTGTCTCCTGAGAAACCTATATGCGGGTCAAGAAGCAACAGTTAGGTCTCTGTGTGGAACAACTGATTGGTTCAAGATTGAGAAAGGAGTATGACAGGGCTGTCTGCTGTCACCCTGTTTTACCAATACACTGAGCACATCATGATGGTGACTGCAGCTATGAAATCAGAGACTATTGCTTCTTGGCAAGAAAGTTATGACAAACCTAGACAGTGTGTTGAAAAGCAGAGATGTTACTCTCCCAACAAGGCTCTGTGGTCTTCCCAGTGGTCATGTATGATTGTGAAAGCTGGGCCATAAAGAAAGCAAAATGCCAAAGAATTGATGCCTTCAAACTGTGGTGCTGGAGAAGACTCCTGAGAGTCTCTTGGACAGCAAAGAGATCAAACCAGTCAATCTTAAGAGAAATCAACTCTGAATACTTGTTGGATGGATTGATGCTGAAGCTAATGCCCCAGGATTTTGGTCATCTGATGTGAAGAGCCGACTCACTGGAAAGTCCCTGATGCTGGGAAAGATTGGGGGCAGAAGGAGAAGAGGGCCTCAGAGGATGAGATGGCTGGATGGCATCATAGATGTGATGGACATGAACTTGGGCAAATTTCAGGAGATCTTGAGGGACAGGGAGGCCTGGCGTGATGCAGTCCATGGGGTCGCAAAGAGTCGGATACAACTGGGTGACTGAACAACAGCAACAGGTAGTGTATGCGTGTTCTTTTTGCTATACAACTTTACTAGCAAGTTGTGGCTTTTCTTTACTTCCTTGTTCTTGGAATATTTCACATAGAGATTCTTGTTCCTTGATTTAAAAAAATGTGTCTTTATTTTTTTAATATCTAAGTAATTTATTTATTTTTGACTGTGTTAGATCTTAGCTGAAGCACACAGGCTCTTCCTTGCAGTGCATGAGCTTCTCTCTAGTTGTGGCACATGGACTCCAGAGTGTGTGGGCTCCAGTTCTGGCATGCAGGGTCATAAGTTGTGGCACATGGGTTTAGTTGTGGCATGTGGGCCTAGTTGCCCTGTGGCATGTGGGATCTTAGTTCCCTAACCAGGAAATGAACCTGAGTCCCCTGCACTGGAAGGCGGGCTCACTTCATTATTCTTCAGTTCTGTTTCTGGTACATTACTGACCTCTTTTGTCCGTCTTAGCCGTATCTTTTTTATTTTCCATATTTTCCTGTTAAAGATATGTTTAATGACTCTACTCCACCATCTTCACTGGAGATCCCCTTTGCTCTCTTTAGCAGTACAGATTACTTTCATATCTGAGATTTTATTAAGATGAGCAATTAGAAAACACAGAATAGTCAATATTTACAGTAAAGACTGCAACAATTTGATTAAATGGAAGGTGAGGACTGAGTCAATTATGTAGTTAATTGATCTAAGCATTGACAAATATGAGAATGGATTTAGGGAATGAAAGAGCAAAGATCATTTATGTTGTTAGTATAGTTAGGAGGTCCATGTCCCTATTTCCCAATAGAAATTAATATAAAGTCAATTCAGAATGATATAGCTCTCCTAATCTCTGCATAGATGGTGATTCTAAACATTCCCTTAGTCAGACTTAAGGAATACAGCAACAGCCTGTAGAAGGACCATTCTGTCTGACCTACAGATAGGGACAGATGTGTGCAACTGAAATTCAAAATATATACCTAATAACTGTTTGAAACATAGGCATCCATTTTTCTCTGGTGATTTGATTTTTTCCCTTTGAAAAAGTAGGAGATTTGTCTACTTTAGAGTACTCATCACTTTAGAATGGTCTGCTCTGTTGGTCAGTTTGGGAAGAAGTTCATCTTAATAATATTGCCGTTCAATATATAAACATGGTTTGTCTTTTTTTTCTATCCCTATAGATTATTTTATAACTGCAAGTTTATACCTCTTAATCTTCCTCACTTATTTCACTCATCCCTTCATCCACCTTCCCTTTGGCAATCATTAGTTTGTTCTCTGTATCTGTTAGTCTGTTTCTATTTTATTATATTTGTTTTGGTTTTTAGATTCCACATTATAAGTGAAATCGTACAGTGCTTGTCTTTTTCTGATTTATTTCACTTAGCATAATACCTTCTAGGTTCATGCATGTTTTTGTAAATGGCCAGGTTTCATTCTATTTTATGGCTTCCATTTGTGTGTGTGTATGTTTGTGTGTACCACATCTTTGTTATCCATTCATCTACCAGTGAACACTTAGATTGCGTCCGTATCTTCTCTATTGTAAATAATGCTGCAATGCACATAGGTTTAGCATATAATTTTCTGTATTATAGCTTTTTTTTTCCTTTGGAAAAATATTCATAAGTGGAATTGCTGCATTGTATGATAGTCCCTGTTAGCTCAGAAGGTAAAGAATCCGCCTGCAAAGTGTGAGACCTGGATTTGATCCTTGGGTTGGGAAGATCCCCTGGAGAAGGGAATGGCTACACATTCCAGTATTCTTGCCTGGAGAATTCCATGGACAGAGGAGCCTAGTGGGTTATAGTCCATTGAGTTGCAAAGAGCCAGGTGTGACTGAATGATTAACAGTTTCACTTTCACATGGTAGTCTTATTTTTAATTTTTTGAGGAGTCATTTACTGTTTTCCATATACCTGCACTAATTTACACTCTGACCAATAGTGCACAAAGGTTGCCTTTTCTCTATTGCTTCATCATCATGTGTCATTTATTGTCTTTTTGATGATAGTCATTATAACAGTTGTGAGGCAGTTTACATGACTTTGATATGAATTCATCTGATGATTAGTGATATTGATAATTTTTTCATGTGCCTGTTAGCTATCTTCATGTCTTCTTTGGAAAAATATCTATCCTGTACACTTTCCATTTTTAAACCCAATTGTGGTTGTTTGCTTTTTGATGCTGAGCTGTGTGAGTTCTTTGTATATTTGGGATATTAACCCTTATTCAGAGATGTACTGTTTTAGTTCAGTTCAGTCACTTAGTTGTGTCCAACTCTTTGCGACCCATGGACTGCTGCATGCCAAGCTTCCCTGTCCATCACCAACTTGCGGAGCCTACTCAAACCCGTGTCTGTTGAGCCATCCAACCATCTCATCCTCTGTTGTCCCCTTCTCCTCTCGCCTTCAATCTTTCCTAGCATCAGGGTCTTTTCTTTACAAATATATTATCCCATTCAGTGGGTTCTCTTTTTGTTGATGGATGCTTTTTGTTTGACAAAGTTTCATTTGTTTATTTGCCTAAGAAGACATGTCCAAAAAAGCATTGCTAAGACTGATGTCAAATACCTTACTGCTTATGTTCTTCTAGGAGTTTTATGGTTTCAGGTCTTATGTTTTGGTTTTTCATCCATTTGAGTTTATTTTCGTATATGGTATGAACGAGTAGACCAGGTTGATTCTTTTGCATGTAGCTGTCCAGTTTTTCCAACACTGTTTACTGCAGAGGCTGTCTTTTCTCCATTCTATATTCTTGCCTTCTTTGGCTTAGACTAATAAGTCTCATAATTGTGGGTTATTTCTGGGCTTTCTCTTCTATTCTGTTGATCTGTACATCTGCTTTTGTGCCAACACCAGACTATTTTGATTATTCTGGTTTTTTAAAAAATATAGTTTGAAATCAGCATGATTCTCTCAGCATTGTTCTTTCTCAAGATTCTTTTGGTTATTCAGTGTCATTTGTGTTTCCATACCATTTTAGAATTATTTGTTGTTCTAGTACTGTGAAAAATGTCCTTGGTATTTGAATAGGGATTGCATTGAACCTATAGATTGCCTTGGGCTTTGTTATCTGTTGTTCAGTCATTGTCATGTCTGACTCTTTGTGACATCATGGAGTGCAGCACACCAGGCTCCTCTGGACTCCACTATCTCCCAGAGTTCACTCAAATTCATGTTCATTGAGTCGATGATGCTATCCTCTGCTGCCCCCTTCTCCATTTGCCTTTAATCTTTCCCAGAAACTTTTCCAGTCAGCTCTTTGCATCAGGTAGCCAAAGTATTGGAGTTTTAGCTTCAGCATCAGTCCTTCCAATGAATATTCGGGATTGAATTCCTTTAGGATTGACTAGATTTGATCTCCTTACAGTCCAAGAGACTTGCCTTGGGTAGTATTGTGATTTTAACAATATTAATTCTTTCTGTCCATGTGTATGTTAGGTTTCTTATCTTCACTTTTAGTTCTTTTTCTGATGTCATGTCTTGCTCCTTTGGAACATTTTCTTATGTCTTCTCATTTTGTCCAATTTTCTGCATTTATTTCTTTGTGTTAGGTTGGATTCATTTCCTAATCTTGAAGAAGTAGTTCCATGTAGAAGACAGACTTTGAGTCCAGCAGCACACTAACCTCTGGTCACCAGAGCTTTATGTTCCAAAAGTTCTCCCTATGTGGGCTGTATATGTCCTTTTGTTGTTGTGGGGCTGACTAATATGGGCATTCTCATAAGCAGGACTGGCTGTGACCTAGTTGGCTACAAGATTGTGCCTCATGCAGTGGCTGCAGTCCTGTTAGTAGGCATAGTAGACTTCTCAGATGGCTGTCTGTGTAGCTCAGGGAGACTTGGAGCTGGTGGCCACTGGGAGGTGGAGCTGGTTCCCCATGTGGCTGTTTGCATGACCCATGGGCCCAGGCTCAGCTGGATATGGCCCCCTGCTTTATGGGACTGGGTCCTGGGGGTGGCTGGCTGTAGGGGTTGGGTGAGGTGGGATTATGCTGGCACACTGCTAGGCAAAACTGGATCCCAACATCTCACTGGCTGCTGGGTTGGTATGGAGGCTTGGACCTGGTGGTGGCCCACAGGTAGCTGGGGCCAGGTCCCCAGATGGCTGCCTACTTGAGCCCAGGCATCAGGTTGGCAGCTGCTGCTGGGCAGGTAAGCTCCAGTGCTAAAATGGTACAGGGACGAATCCATTTGGTGCTTGCCAGCACCAGTGTCCTCTTGGTAGAACAAGCTCCTCCAAATGTTTGCTGATATATCTGTGTCCCCAAGAGGGTTCCCAGTTGCCTCCTGATTGTTCAGAAAGCGCTACAAGATCAGCAAGTGAGTCTGACTTGGCTCCTTTCAAATTATGGCCTCTGCACTGGGACTCAGGGTATGTGAGATTTTCTTGCCACTTTAAGAGTAGCCTCTATTTCCTACAGACGTTTCACTCTTTTGTTGTCATGCCCCACTGGCCTTCAAAGCCAGACATTCTAGGGACAAATCTTCCTACTACAAGACCCATGGGCTGGAGAGCCTGATATAGGGCTTAGACCTCTTACTTTTTCGGGAGAACCCCTGCAGTTGTGATTATCCTCCTATTTGTGAGTTGCCTACCTCGGGGTGTGAGGCTCAATTGTATTGCATCTCTATCTTTTTTACTAGCCTCACTGTGATTCCTTCTTTATATCTTTAGTTGTGGAAAATCTTTTTTGCTGGTTGTTTTGTTAGATAGTTGCTCTGTTAATATCAATAGTTGTAATGTTGGTATGCCTGTGGGAAAAATTGAGCTCAGGACCCGCCTACTCAGCCATCTTGGCCACCACCCCAAGGTTGTCCTTCTTTTTATTTGTATCATTTTAAATGTCTTTCAGCAATATTTTGTAGTTTCCAGGGGACAATTCTTTTACCTTGTTGTTTAAATTTATTCAGAAATATTTTATTCCTATTGATTCTAGTGATTTTTAAAAATTTCCTTTTCAGACTTTTTCATTGTTGGTATGAGAAATGCAACTGATATTTGTCTTTTGACTTTGTGTCTTATAATTTTGCTGAATTTATTAGTTCTATTTGTGTGTGTGTGTGTATAATTTTTAGGAATTTTTCTACTTATAGGATCATGTCATCTGTAAACAAAGAATTTTACTTTTTCCTTTCCAATTTGAATGTCTTTTTGTTCCTTTTCTTGGCTAGAAAGTCCATTACTACATTGAACAGAAGTGGCGAAAGTGGTCATCTTTGTCTTTCTCCTGTTGTTAGAGGAAAAGCTTTCTTTCTTTCACCTTTGAGCATTTTGATGGCTTTGGGGTTTTCATATGTGGCCTTTATTATGTTGGGAAAGTTATATTCCTAGTTTATTGGTTATTTTTTAATCATGCATAGGTATTGGAAAGGAAAATGAAGTGCCTCAGTCGTGTCTGACTCTTTGTGACCCCATGGACTGTAGCCTACCAGGCTCCTCCATCCATGGAATTTTCCAGGCAAGAGTACTGGAGTGGGTTGCCATTTCCTTCTCCAGGGGATCTTCCAGACCCAGGGACTGAACCCGGGTCTCCTGCATTGCAGGAAGACACTTTACCATCTGAGCCACCAATGCTTTTTTTGCACCAATTGTGATAATCATGTTTTTTTTCTTGAATTTTCTTAGTATAGTATTCTTGTATGTTGTATTATCCTTGCATTTCAACGATAATTCTCACTTGATCATGATATATAATCTTTTAAACATACTGCTTAATTATTTGCTAATATATAGTTGAGAAGTTTTATATCATATTCATGTGGGATGTTAGTCTGTGGTTTTCTTACACTGTGTCTGATTTTTGTACCAGGATACTGCTGTCCCCATGGAATGAATTAGGAAGTGTTCACTCCTCTTCAATTTTTGGAAGGATTTAGGAAAAATTGACATTATATCATTTTTAATATTTTCATAGAATTCACCAGTGAAGCCATCTGGACCTAGGCTTCTCTGTGTTAGAGGTTTTTGATTATGGATTCAAGCTCCTTACTTGTTACGGATCTAGTAAAAATTTCTATTTGTTCTTGAGTCACTTATTGTAGTTTGTGTATTTCTAGGAATTTGTTCATTTCATCTAGGTTATCTAATTTTTTGGTGTGTAGTTATTCATAGTGTTCTTTCATAATTATTTTTTCTGTAATATTGTTAGTAATATCCCCGTTTTCATTTATGATTTTAGTAATTTGTCTTCTCTTTTTTCTTAGTAAATGAGACTAAATTTTGTCAATTTTGTTAATCTTTTCAAAGAACCACCTTTGGTTTTGTTGAATATCTGATTGTTTTCCTAGTCTTTATTTTATTGATTGCCACTTAATCTTTATTATTTCTTTCCATCTGCTACCTTTGGGTTTAGTTTTTTTTTTTTTTTTTTTCTGGTTATTTAAGTTGTATAGTTAGTTCTTGATTTGAGCTCTTTCTTTTTTTTCAATGTATGCATTTAAAACTGTAGATTTTTCTCATAGTACTACTTCCATTGCATCTTATAACTCTTGATATGTTGTGTTTTTATTTGTCTCAAGGTATTTTCTAATTTCCTTTACATTTTTTTTTTACTCATTGATTATTTATGAGTGTGTTGTTTAATTTCCATGTTTGTGGATATTTTTATTTCTTTCTGCTATTGATTTCTATTCTAGTATCATTTCATTGTTATCAGAAAAGATGTTTTTTATGATTTCAAACATTTACAATTTATTAATATTTAAGATTTATTAAAATTTTGTGGCCTAAATATTGTCTATCCTGGGGAATTTTTCATGTGCACTTAAAGGAGATGTGTATCTCTTTTTATTGGGTGAAATGGTCTCTGTCAGCTCTAATTGGCTAATAGTGTAGTTAAAGTTTTGTACATTCTTATTGATTTTATGTATGATTGTTCTATACATTATTAAAAGTGGGAGTATTAAAATTTCAAGTTATTATGGACTTTTCTATTTTCCCCTTCAATTCTGCCCATTTTTCTTCATATATTTTGCAGCTTCTTTATTGTTATTCAGTTGCTCTGTTGTGTCTGACTCTTTGCTCCATGGGCTGCAGCATGCCAGGTTTCCCTGTCCTTCACTATCTCCCAGAGTTTGCTCAAACTCATGTCCATTGAGTCAGTGATGCCTTCCAACCATCTCGTCCTCTGTCGTCCCCTTCTCCTCCTGCCTTCAATCTTTCCCAGCATCAGGGTCTTTTCCAGTAAGTAGTGTTGTGCCTGTTTATAATTTTTAGATATCTTGTATTGACCTGTTCTTTCGTAATCTTTTCTGATTTAATGTCTGTTTTGTCTGAACAGTTCTCTTTTGGTTACTATTTAAATGGAATATCTTTTTCTTTGGGTTTTCCTGGTGGCTCAGTGGTAAAAAATCTGCCTGCCAATGCAGTAGATGTGGGTTCAATCCCTGGGTCAGGAAAATCCCCTAGAGAAGGAAATGGCAACAGTTCATGGGTTGCAAAAGAGTCAGACACGACTTAGTAACTAAACAACAATCTTTTTCTATGATTTTAATCAAATCTGCCAATCTCTATGTTTTAATGGAATTATGAAATCTATTTACATTTAATGTGATTAACAATAAAGAAAAAATATTTCTTCAAATTTAGCTATATTTTCTGCATGTCATATGTTTTTGTTCTTCACTTCTTCCATTACTGACCGTGTAAAATTTACTTTCCATACCATTTTGGTTTCCTTCTTTTTTCCTTTTTTTTGTGTGTATTTTTTTTTATTATTTTCTTGTTGGTTAATTTGGGGATTACAATTTACATCTTAAACTTACAGCATTCTAATTCAAATAATATCGACTTAATTTCAATACTACAAAAATACTCTGTTCCCATATGCCTTATTTAGTTCAGACATTGTTTTCTCCATTTCCTTTTGTTCTTTTTTCGTGATTTCTTTTAGTTTATCAAATTTATTTAATGCAGTTGATTTAATATCTTTAACTAATATTTCCAATGTCTGGGCTTTCTGGGTGATGATTTTCATTTAATTATTTTTTTGCGAATAGGCCATTCTTTTATGTTCCTGTGTATGGTTTGTAAATTTTTATTGAGCTTTGGACATTCTGAGTATTATGTTGTGGTAACTCTGGAAATCTAATTTTCTCATTCCTCCTGGATTGCTGTTTTTTTGCTTGTTGAGAGCTGAAACTATCCTTTTCTGAACTATTTTTGTAAAGAGTGTATCTTTGTTTTATGTGGTCACCGAAGTTTCTCTTTCATTTTTTTTTTTTTCTCCTGCAGTCAACTGGTGACCTGGCAAGATTTCCTTAAATATCTGGCTCTCAGTAGTGGATGAAGTAGTCTTGTGTCTTTTAATTCCCCTGTGGCTAGAAAGGCATGTTAGCCCTTTGGTGTTGAAACAGTGGCTGATCTCTATGCCAGTCCCTCAGTGATAAAAAGCAGCAATCAGCAATCAAATTTCAAAATCTGTATCCCTAGGGAACAAGTTTTTACTGCTCATCTATCTGGCTCCAGCAAGTAGTATCAGGATTATGGGGTGTATTCTGCATAGTTGCCTGCCATAGGATTAGCGGTTGGAGGATAGTAGCTAATAATTACAATGGCCAAAATTGACTGAAATTTATGATCCTCTTCATCACACTTTCACCAAGCCTTCCCCTAGATGCTGCAAGTGTTATAGTCAATTCAGAATTCCAAAATAGTTGCTTTAGACAGCTCCTGACAGTTTGTTATTTCTGTGGAAGGTTGCATTTCTGAAATATCATACTCTACCATCTTCCCTCATGTCACTCATGAAATGTTTTTTGTTCTTGTTTTTTTTTTGTCCATTTTTAATTTGAGTGTTAGTAAGTTTATTATGATTTTTTTTAATGCTTACTATTTAAAGATTATGAGCTTTTGTCTGAAATATTTTTCTATTTTTGTCCTTTAATTTTTTTGCTATTAATGTTCATTTTATATGTTTTGGTATCTGTTGATTTTTTCCTTTGAGAATTAGAAGGTCGTTCCTTTTTCAAGATTGATTACATATTTACCAACATTTTCTTCTAGATGTTATTCTTTCATTTTTCATAGTTCATTTTTTAAACCATGTGGAATTTATTTGGATGTATTATATGTGGTAAGGATCTAACCTGATATTTTTTATAAATTGTGAGCTAAAGTTCCCAACATCTTTTTTTTTACTAAGCTGTACTTTACTCACCTTGTTTTTTTTTTTTTTAATTTGTGTTAATAATTAATTTATTATTTTTGGCTGTGCTGGGTCTTTGCTGCTGTGCTTGGGCCTCCTCTAGCTGTGGCGAGCGGGGGCCACTCTCTAGTTGCATAGCACAGTCAGTGCTCAGACTTTAGCAGTTGTGGTACACAGGCCTAGTTGACCTCAGGCATGTGGGATCTTCCAGGACCAGGGATTGAACCAGTGTCCCATGCCCTGCAGGGTGGATTGTCAACCACTGAACCACCAGGGAAGCCTCACCTTGGTTTTGAATAATGCTTTTTATTATAAATTATGTTGATATTCCTCTGTCTTAATTTGGCCTATAATTTTGTTCCAATGATATGCCTGCCTGTGCCTTCACCTATACAACTTACTTTTAAAACTTTATATTTGGGGTAGATTGTATTATTCCAAATCCTTTTTCTATCTTTTGTGATAAGATTATATAATCACATCTTTTGCCATGAACTTTGCAATGCACTCCCACTGTCATTCTGGGCTTGGCCATGACTTTGGCCCATCTGATTTTAGAAAATATGTTACAGAGAGGGACCTGAAAAGTGTTTCCAAATTTAGACTTGTTCTCCTTCTTCTCACAGAACTGCCATGAGAAAAGCATACCTTCCTAGACCAAAGAGGAGAATGAAAGACATATAGAAAGGAGCTGCCTTAGCTAAACTGACCCAGCTAGGCTTAGACTAGGGTAAGTAAGCCTTAGTCAACTGAAAGATAATGAAGAAAGCCCAGCCAACTCCCATAAAGCTGAATAGTGTATACTATACTAGATTAGCCAGTTCCTAACTGATTCACAACCATGTGAAATAAATAAATGCCTGTAAGATTTTTGTGGTTGTTTATTATTCAGCAATAACTGACCAATTCAACAATGTATTTTAGGATATAGTAGAACTTCAACTCATTTTATTTATTTACTAATTTGCAAAAGTAGTTCATAACTATTCTTGACTGTTTACCCTGGTTTGCTTAGTAATATAATTATTGATTTGCATATCTTTTATTTCACCTTGAACCAGTCTAATTCTAAGAGATGTTTGACAGCAGACTAATTTATTCTTTCTTAGTAGTGTCCACCACAATATCTACCTCAAGCTGTCTTTGCTTATGATGATAATACTTACTCATTGTTGAATTAAACTGAATAACTAGAAATTAAATTCTCGAGGCATGTAGTAAATCCCTACATTACCATTTACTTTATTACCTATAATGAAATTTAGAATGTTTGGTGCCATATAGATGCAGCCTGTATTTAGATGAGTTTTATTTTATTCTGCAGTCTCTTCTCCATTGTAGCAATGGTAATTACAATTTACATCAAATGTCATATGTTACCTTGGGTTATGCTAGTATTTGTAATATAGGACCTACATAACTGGTTTTCATTTCTCTTTGTATTTCGATTTTGCTTTAGCTTAATCTCCTCAAGCTTACTCAGAAGGCTTCTTTAATTACCTTATTTTTATTTCAAGGACTATTTGGATTTATATGAAAGACTTTACAGTTTAGTTCATTTCAGTAGCTCAGTCATGTCCAACTCTTTGTGACCCCATGAACTGTAGCACTCCAGGCTTCCCTGTCCATCACCAACTCCTGGAGTTTACTCAAACTCATATCCATACAGTCGGTGATGCCATCCAACCATCTTATCCTCTGTCATCCCCTTCTCCTCCCACCTTCAATCTTTCCCAGCTTCAGGGTCTTTTCAAATGAGTCAGTTCTTCGCATCAGGTGGCCAAAGTTTCAGCTTCAGCATCAGTCCTTCCAATAACTATAAAATATTGATTTCCTTTAAGATGGACTGGTTATATCTCCTTGCAGTCCAAGGAACTCTCAAGAATCTTCTCCAACACCACAGTTCAAAAGCATCAATTCCTCGGCACTCAGCCTTCTTTATAGTCCAACTCTCACATCCATACATGAATAATGGAAAAAATAATAGCTTTGACTAGACAGACCTTTGTTGGTAAAGTAATGTCTCTGCTTTTTAATATTCTATCTAGAGTGGTCAAAACTATTCTTTCAAGGAGCAAGTGTCTTTTAACTTCATGGCTGCAGTCAATGTCTGCAGTGATTTTGGTGCCAAAAAAATAAAGTCTGTCACTGTTTCCATTGCTTCCCCATCTATTTGCCATGAAGTGATGGGACCAGATGCCATGATCTTAGTATTTTTAATGTTGAGTTTTAAGCCAACTTTTTCACTCTCTTCTTTCACTTTCATCAAGAGCCTACTTAGTTCTTCTTCACTTTCTGCCATAAGGGTGGTGTCATCAACTTATCTGAGGTTATTGATCTTTCTCCCAGCAATCTTGATTCCAGCTTGTGCTTCATCCAGTCCAACATTTCTCATGATATACTCTGCATATAAGTTAAAAAAGCAGTGTGACAATATACAGCCTTGATGCACTCCTTTCCCTATTTGGAACCAGTCTGTTGTTCCATGTCCAGTTCTAATTGTTATTTGCTGACCTGCATACAGATTTCTCAGGAGGCAGATCAGGTAGTCTCGTATTCCCACCTCTTGAAGAATTTTCTACAGTGTGTTGTGATGCACACAATCAAAGGCTTTGGCATAGCAAATAAAGCATAAGTAGATATTTTTCTGGAACTCTCTTGCTTTTTCAATGATCCAAGGGATGTTGGCAATTTGATCTCTGATTTTTCTGTCTTTTCTAAATTCAGCTTGAACATCTGGAAGTTCATGGTTCACGTATTACTGAAGTCTGGCTTGGAGAATTTTGAGCATTAATTTACTAGCGTGTGAGATGAGTGCAATGGTGCCGTAGTATGAGCATTCTTTGGCATTACCTTTCTTTGGGATTGGAATGAAAACTGACCTTCTCCGGTTCTGTAGCCACTGCTGAATTTTCCAAATTTATTGGCGTATTCAGTACAGCACTTTCACAGCATCATCTATTAGGATTTTATTTTATTTATTTATTTATTTATTTTAATTGGAGACTAAATACTTTACAATATTGTAGTGGTTTTTCCCATAAATTGACATGAATCAACCACAGGTGTACATCTGCTCCCCATCCTGAATCCCCCTCCCACCTCCCTCCCCATCCTATCCCTCAGGGTCATCCCAGTGCACCGGCGCTGAGCACCCTGTTTCATGCATCAAACCTGGACTGGCCATCTGTTTCACAGATGATAATATACATAATTCAATGCTATTCCCTCAAATCATCCCACCCTCGCCTTCTCCCAGAGTCCAAAAGACTGTTCTATACATTTGTGTCTCTTTTGCTTTCTCACATATAGGGTCATCATTACCATCTTTCTAAATTCCATATATATGTGTTAGTATACTGTATTGGTGTTTTTCTTTCTGACTTATTTCACTCTGTATAATAGACTCCAGTTTCATCCACCTCATTAGAACTGATTCAAATTCCATCACCACCACTAGCTTTGTTTATAGTGATGCTTCCTAAGGCCCACTTGACTTAGCATTCCAGGATGTCTGACTCTAGGTGACTGATCACAGTATCATGATTATCTGGGTCATGAAGATATTCTTTGTATAGTTCTTCTGTGAATTCTTGCCACCTCTTCTTAATATCTTCTGCTTTTGTTAGGTCCATACCATTTCTGTCCTTTATTGTGCCCATCTTTGCATGTGAAATATTCCCTTGGCATCTCTAATTATCTTAAAGAGATCTCTAGTCTTTCCCATTCTACTGTTTTCCTCTATTTCTTTGCATTGACCACTGAGGAAGGATTTCTTATCTCTCCTTGCTATTCTTTGGAACTCTGCATTCAAATGGGTATATCTTTCTTTTTCTCCTTTGCCTTTTGTGTCTTTTCTTCTCTCAGATATTTGTAAGGCCTCCTCAGACAACCATTTTGCCTCTTTTCATTTCTTTTTCTTGGGGATGGTTTTGAACACTGCCTCCTGCACAGTGTCACGATCCTCTGTCCGTAGTTCTTCAGGCACTCTGTCAATCAGATCTAATCCCTTGAATCTATTTGTCACTTCCACTGTGCAATCGTAAGAGATTTGATTGAGGTCATTCCTGAATGGTCTAGTGGTTTCCCCCACTTTCTTCAATTTAAGTCTGAATTTGGTAATACAGAGTTCATGATCTGAGCCACTGTCAGCTCCCAGTCTTGTCTTTTCTTGACTATATAGAGCTTCTCCATCTTTGGCTGCAAAGAATATAATCAATCTGTTTTCAGTATTGACCATCTCGTGATGTCCGTGTTACAGTCTTCTCTTGTGTTGTTGGAAGAGTGTGTTTGCTTTGACCAGCATATTCTCTTGGCAAAATTGTGTTAGCCTTTGCCCTGCTCGTTTTGTACTCCAAGGTCAAATTTGCCTGTTACTGCATGACTTCCTACTTTTGGACTCCAGTCCCCTATAATGAAAGGGATGTCTTTTTTGGCTGTTAGTTCTAGAAGGTCTTGTATGTCTTCATAGAACCGTTCAACTTCTTCAGCATTACTGGTTGGGGCATAGACTAGGTTTACTGTGTTTACTGTGTGTTAAGAATTTACAGCAGGTGGAATATACTGACTCAGTCCAGTAGGTAAGAATGCTTGCAGATTTTCACGGGGTCTTAGTAACCTCATATGTAATGTTTTTGAAGATTGTCAGAATAGATTCAAGGGCTTCCCTCATAGGTCAGTTGGTAAAGAATCTACCTGCAATGCAGGAGGCCCTGGATCTATTCCTGGGTTGGAAAGATCCACTGGAGAAGCGATAGGCTACACACTTCAGTATTCTTGGAGTATTCTTCCCTTGTGGTTCATCTGGTAAAGAATCGCCTGCAGTGAGAGAGACCTGGGTTTGATACCTGGGTTGGGAAGATTCCCCTGGAGAAGGGACTCTTCCCCACTCCAGTATTCCGGCCTGGAGAATTCCATGGACTGTATAGTCATGGGGTCGCAAAGAATCAGACGGAACTGAGTGACTTTCACTTTCACTTCAGAATAGATTCATGATATGTACCTTATGTATTAAAAGTCAATATTTTCTGGCTTTGATTTTGCTAGAATTAAAAAAAAAAAAAACATGGACTGTATAGTCATGGGGTCGCAAAGAATCAGACAGGACTGAGTGACTTTCACTTTCACTTCAGAATAGATTCATGATATGTACCTTATGTATTAAAAGTCAATATTTTCTGGCTTTGATTTTGCTAGAATTAAAAAAAAAAAGTGGAGCAGAGTATCAGAGTCTGGTTATTATCTCACCAACATAATGAGATTATGTTCTTGAGTTTCAGTGTATTTTTAATCTTTCTTTCAAGATTTGTTAGAACCATCTTCCCTTTATTATTTATCACACAAGGGATCTTATTAATGGTACTTTATCTTTTTACTGCACCTTTCCATCTTTCCATCTGTTTGTGAGGCATTTTAATTGACTTTACAGTTCTCCACAATAATTAAATATTTTCCCAGGCAACCTATGATAGATGGTTCTCCTATTGTGTTTAATCATTCCCCTTAAATATTATACTAAAACTCAGTTATGATTAAACCAAAGAATAATATATTACATTAGTTTTCATTTAGTTGTGTCGTTGTGAAGTCACTCAGTTGAGTCCGAATTTTTGTGACCCCATGGACTGTAGCCTACCAGGCTTCTTCGTCCTTGGGATTTTCCAGGCAAGAATACTGGAGTGGGTTGCCATCTCATTTACATTTGCATTTAATAAAGTTAGCCTACTAAATCATTTGTTCAAAGTTTCAAAAACATGGCTCCCCAAAACAAAGGAGTTATAAAAAGGTAACTAAATTACTAGTGTGATGACAGTATTTTCAAGGCAGTCTAGTCTTGTATTTTAGGATGTGTGTAAAGCATGGAAGTCAATTCCCCAATTTTCATTCAGTGAAGCTATTATCAGGACCTTGTGCAGCGCATATGACCTTGTCCAAGTCACTTAACATCTCTGAGCATCTGGTTTTTAAAGTTTCTATTTTCCAAACTATTTATCTTACTCTGTGCATGGTAAAAGGAGGTAGTGATACTCTTTCAATAATGATTCTCCTGGGATATTTACAGTACAAAAATTATAAAAGTATATATTAAGATGGAGTCAATATGCCATTCTCCTCCTGTCTCCTGAGCCATGCAAATATAGCTGACTTTGTGTAATGAATATAAATGACCTTGAAATTATCTATATCTGACTGGTATACGTGATGAAACATAGTTGTCTGGCCCACTTTGCCTATCATGCAAATAAACACTCAATAAATGTTTATTGTATTAAAATTTTACTTTCAGAAAAAGAACTCTCTGACCAGATGATTAAATATACCTGGTTACATATATGAGCATTGGCAGTGATATTTGCATAATTGATGCTAAAATTATCTCCAATCAGAAAGCATGTATCTCTTGTTTATTATTCATATAAATCTACTGAGGAAACGACATCTCTAGGTAGAAATGATCTCATATTTCCACCTTGAGTTAAAAAGATAGTCTGTGAAGACAGACAGGTACACACAGGCAAATACAATGATGATTATTGAAATAGTTGAAGGGCAATCCTGTTATTAAGGCTCTTATAAATTTTAGCTATTGACATTAATTAAGAAAAGCAAACAGGATTCTCTTTTGTTTTTCTCTCTTCAAAATGGTTGCCATATTGAAAGCACAAGTAATGGCAGTTTCCTTTGGCTCCCCTTAGCCTTCACATATGCCCATATCTTCCAACCATTACTTTTTTCTTCTGTTTCCATTCTCAATGCAGGATAATATACCTTACCTACTTGTAAGATTTATCATGAAAGGAGAAAGTCTGACCTGTGGGCTAGGTGCTGATGTTTTGACAGAAAAAAAAAAAAAAAGATCAGAATCAAAAACTAGTCAATAAACTGCCACTATCCCAAAACCCAATACCGTGGAATGAAGAAGTAGAGTTCAAATCCGAAAGGAAAAGTAACAAGTCAAATTAAGGGACAAAATATCAGAGTTCACTATGGATATGATAATAGGGAGAAACTTTGTCAGAGGAACACTTTCCTCATACTCTTAGTCTCGCTTTTTTTGTGAGCTTGAGGACAACTCACCCCACTTCTGAGTTGATGTTCAGAAGAAAGCAGATATGGTGCTCTGCATATGAGTCTACGGGGGATATTGTGTCTCTGATATTAAATGACAATACTAGAGGCCTAGAGGAAAGTTACAGAGACCAAGAGACTGTAAGAATGATCTATTCTAACTTCATACTTCCTAGGTTTCCTGCATGCATGCGTGCTAAGTCACTTCAGTCCTGTCTGACTTTTTGTGACCCTATGGACTGTAGCCTGCCAGGCTTCTCTGTCCATGGGATTCTCCAAGCAAGAATACTGGAGTGGGTTGCCAGGCCTTCCTCCAGTGAATCTTCCTGACCCAGGGATCAAACCTGCATCTCCTGCTACTCCTGCATTGCAGGAGGATTCTTTACTGCTGAGCCACCAGGGAAATCCTCTTAGATTTCCTACTACCTCTATTTTCTCAGTTTAACACATTTGCTATGAAGAATGTGCAATATAGATTTTCAATGGTGGAAAAGGTTAAAGTTCTCTATACATTTGGACAGACAATCTGCATATGGGATACTCCATAATGACATGGCTACAGTCAACCATGTATGTAAAAAGTTAAAATTCTTGTCCACTATCCAGTGTTCGGTCCAGGTTACACCAGTTCTGCCAATACTTGACAGTACCAGGGAAATGTTCCACTGCCTTCCAGACTCTGTTCCTATTGGCCTCTGAGGCTGCTGGAACATTAGAATACCTCTGTTGATACTTTAACTCCCTGCCTTAGCAAGGGAACAAATGAGTGAGGGTGTTTGTCATAGGAACTCTTGAGGTCCCTCTGCTTAATCTGTGCTTCTTCCAAACACTCTATAAGTCACTTGGGGCAACGAAGAAAGACAACTACTTCATTAGATTATCTCTGAATCCATATGGGCCAGAATTTGGGCATTGTAAATGAATGAGAACATTTGAAAAAGATAGATACATTTGCACAGATGGGACAAGCAATAAAGGGATTCAAGTGGCAGGCAAAAGTCCATTTAGATGGTATAGTCAGACAGAATCAGATGATCCAGGGTTTTAATAGGCTCTGATTACTAAGTCCTGTGACCTTGGGTGATGGCTTAACTTCTTTGAGTCTTATCTGTGTTAAGTGAGGATAATATGTAGCTCACAGGTTTCTGTACAAAAGAAATGAGATAGAGCATATAGTAAGCATTAAAATAAATGACATTTAGTTTATCTTAGAACATAGTATCTGTAAGCTGTGAAAGATGCCAAAGCAAGGCAGCAGTCATCTTCAGGGTTATAGGGTGCCTCAACAGCCTGAATTGACTGAGTGGTTGAGAAAGAAGAGGACTTGAAGTTGGAAGGAACAACACAAGCAAGGGAATAATGGTATAATAAAGCAAAGCCTCTTAGATCAGATTTTTTAAAAAACAGAGGAGCAGACAATTTCTGTCTTCTGCAGGCAAATCCCAAGAAAAATAAAGGAGCTGTTTTAAAATCAGCTCCAGACATTACTTTTTATGTTTACCATTCCTGTTGCTGGAAGCCTGATTAAGTTGGAAGTGCAATCAGTTTTCTCAAGAAATGGTATTAGTGTTAATTAGTATGGTGTGAAACTAGCAGGTTCCGAGTATCAGTGGGGTCAATGGAAATTTTAGTCACTGCAACTTTGAGAGCATCTCTCAAACCATGAAGTTGGCAAACTTTTTCACATATCCCAAATTAAAAAAAGAAAAAAAAACAACAACAAAACAACAACAACTATTAAGCACAGAGCCAGCTATTAACAGGATTATTGTCCATGATGCTTTCAGAAGGTGGAGGGGAGGGGAAGAAATTGAGGTACAGAACTACTTAAAGACTACCACTGCTAACCCCAAAGAGAAGGAGAAGGAACATATGATATATTTCGTTATTTGTATATAATCTATGCAGTGTTAGCTCAATTCTTTTCATTATATCCTTAACTGTGCTTTTAGTGTTTTAAAGGCCCTCTGGAATATATTGCTGTCCATATTGCTGTCGATAAAGGGATTGTAAGGATATTGTGTTCCTTACAATAATGGAATTGCATCCCCAAATAGCTCCCTATTGGTGCCTGCAATAATCGTTAATCACTCTTTGACTTGAAATTTTGATGGTTCCCGTTAAGTTGCTAATAACTTTGGGAAGGATACCATATTAAAGTATGAAGTCTTGTTAAAACTTAAGTGAGAATTAATTGATCAGATCTTTCCAACAACAACAACAAAAAATCTGTTGAAAAGAGATTTTCTAAGAGAGTATATAGGGAATTATCTGGTGGGAGTGAATTTGATTAGAGATTGTTTGGGGCATGCAGAATAAAGACACTATGGGGATTCCTGGAGGATGGTGTAAAAGTACTTGTGAGTAGGAAAATAGCTGAAAGAAGAGTAATAACGTTTCTGGGGGAAATTTTAGCAAGAGTTTACCATGTCCTGAGCATTAGGTCAAGGACACTCACTTTTTTTTTTTAATTTTATACGTTCAAGTTTTATCTAGTCACTCTGCCTATAGATCTAGCGATTATTTTAAGAATTTGTTTTCTTATAAATTTTGATTCAATTTCTCTGCACAGTTCTTATATTTGACCTTTCAAGTGTAAGGACCAGTAAAAATAAGACAAAATTCCATAGTGAAAACTGTTAGCCTTCCTTCAGGGAAGGGCTTAAATACTATTTGATCAGTTGTATCCTGATGAAAGGGAAACATTACACTGTAACTTTTTTCTGCTTATTCTAAAAAGGTCTGGCAAACCCTTCATATACTCCTGCCTTATGCGTGAAGGTATGAAGATAATTATGGATGTTGCATTCCAGCCAAGGAATACATTTTAGTGAAAACTGAGGTTCAATAATGAGATTTTAGAGCAGAAACACTTATCCTACTCTTTCAACCTGTGCTTATATATTTGGTGTTAGATAAATAAGAGAGGAATTTTTGGTTTTATAAAATGACACATGGCAAATCTTACTGTGGGTAAAGATTTCTTTTAAGCTTAGTGTTTTAATGATCAACAATGGGCTTAGAAGTGATTTTAATTTTATATCATTTTTGTCTAGAGTATTACATCCCAGTAAATAAAAATAACTAAGAAGATTTAGCTTTGTATGCATGAGAGTAAGACTTTAACCCAAGAATTTCAGTCTTCTGGGTTGTGTTTTCTCACCTGTGACTCTATTTTTTTTTAAATTGAAGTATTACAATGCTGTGTTAGTTTTCAGATGTATAACACAGTGATTCAGTTATATGTACATACATATCTATTTTTTTTCCAAGTACTTTATCCTTATCATCTGTGACTCTTCTATGATTTGTGCTCTACTATACTGTAAGTTTCCCTATCCGCAAGTCTCTGGATTAATTAGGATCTGTATATATGAGGTTATAGAAAACCTATACAGCAAATACAGCAAAGTGTGCACTTACAGAGAACACATTAGCTACATACACTCATAAGTATGACCTCAATTTGACTCTGGAAAAGAAAATAATTCTGTGCCAATCAGCAACAAAAGAACTTTCCATTGTTTTTTAATGAATAAGGTGTTAGAAGAATAAGCATGTTGATGTCAGGAATTATATGTGCCATCAAATTCATTTCCACCAAGTACAGTTATGTATGATTTTAATCATTTGTTTTCAAGTAAATCAGCTTAAAGACTTAGTTGATCATGAGTAGTTTGTAATTCATAATTTTAATTGAAAATCATTGTTGAAATTGTGCTCTTGTTCAATTAAAATCTTCGTTAACTGGAAAAAAAGAACATTGCAAATAGATTGTGAAGAGAAAAAGAAGAGGAAATAAGTGAAAGAAAAAGACATGCCTCCTGGGGTGGTGTAATAGGGGTTGTCTTAGAAGCATATGCTTTGAGAAAAGAGTAAAAAGAACCCAGAGGGATAAAAATTTATAATTCTGATTCTATCACCCTCATTTTTCATTATGCAAAGTTAGCAGGGAGATGAGAATCCAAGACTAAAAAGGTAACAAATTATCATTAGCTTTCTGCACCATGTAAGATCTCAGGGGGAGATGCTAAGTAGTGAGGCTGCTTGTTGCACAGCTGAAACTGGGGGTCTCTTGACAGCTCACCAAAACAAAAGCACCTACATGAAAACTCAACTATTACTGTAATCAGAAGTAATGAACATACTTCTCCTTATCTGGATTTAAATATAATTCAATGAAATCACTTCATATTAAAAGATCTTCTTAAAAAGAATATTTGGGAAACCAAAGACAGCAATAGGGGATGAATGAATTGCATTGAATTTTGCCATGAGGTGATTTCTGTTCAGAGATAAAAATTTGTAATTTAGAATGCAGTAGCAGTTCTATACTGTTTTTTTTTTTTTTTTTTCAATTTCCAATAAAACTTTATTTAAAAAAACAGATAGAGGACAGAAGGGATTTGCCTCATGAACTATAGTTTGCTGATCCCTGTGTAGCATGTAGTATCTGATCATTTAAACATGATTTTTAAGAACAGCATATTTTATGGGTAATTTAAGTGTTTTTTTTTTTTTTTTTTTTTTTTATCTATATCTAGTTTATTTTTTATTTTTTTTTTTTTTTAATATTATTTTATTAGTTGGAGGCCAATCACTTTACAACATTTCAGTGGGTTTTGTCATACATTGACATGAATCAGCCATATAGTTACATGTATTCCCCATCCCGATCCCCCCTCCCACCTCCCTCCCCACCCGACTCCTCAGGGTCCTCCCAGTGCACCAGGCCCGAGCACCTGACTCATGTATCCCACCTGGGCTGGTGGTCCGTTTCACCATAGATAATATACATGCTGTTCTTTCAAAACATCCCACCCTCACGTTCTCCCCCAGAGTTCAAAAGTCTGTTCTGTATTTCTGTGTCTCTTTTTCTGTTTTGCATATAGGGTTATCGCCACCATCTATCTAAATTCCGTATATATGTGTTAGTATACTGTAATGTTCTTTATCTTTCTGACTTACTTCACTCTGTATAATGGGCTCCAGTTTCATCCATCTCATTAGAACTGATTCAAATGAATTCTTTTTAACGGCTGAGTAATATTCCATGGTGTATATGTACCACAGCTTCCTTATCCATTCATCTGCTGATGGGCATCTAGGTTGCTTCCATGTCCTGGCTATTATAAACAGTGCTGCGATGAACATTGGGGTGCACGTGTCTCTTTCAGATCTGGATTCCTCAGTGTGTATGCCCAGAAGTGGTATTGCTGGGTCATATGGCAGTTCTATTTCCAGTTTTTTAAGAAATCTCCACACTGTTTTCCATAGTGGCTGTACTAGTTTGCATTCCCACCAACAGTGTAAGAGGGTTCCCTTTTCTCCACACCCTCTCCAGCATTTATTGCTTGTAGACTTTTGGATAGCAGCCATCCTGACTGGCGTGTAATGGTACCTCATTGTGGTTTTGATTTGCATTTCTCTGATGATGAGTGATGTTGAGCATCTTTTCATGTGTTTGTTAGCCATCTGTATGTCTTCTTTGGAGAAATGTCTGTTTAGTTCTTTGGCCCATTTTTTGATTGGGTCGTTTATTTTTCTGGAATTGAGCTTCAGGAGTTGCTTGTATATTTTTGAGATTAATCCTTTGTCTGTTTCCTCATTTGTTATTATTTTCTCCCAATCTGAGGGCTGTCTTTTCACCTTACTTATAGTTTCCTTTGTTGTGCAAAAGCTTTTAATTTTCATTAAGTCCCATTTGTTTATTTTTGCTTTTATTTCCAATATTCTGGGAGGTGGGTCATAGAAGATCTTGCTGTGATTTATGTCGGAGAGTGTTTTGCCTATGTTCTCCTCTAGGAGTTTTATAGTTTCTGGTCTTACATTTAGATCTTTAATCCATTTTGAGTTTATTTTTGTGTATGGTGTTAGGAAGTGTTCTAGTTTCATTCTTTTACAAGTGGTTAACCAGTTTTCCCAGCACCACTTGTTAAAGAGATTGTCTTTTTTCCATTGTATATCCTTGCCTCCTTTGTCAAAGATAAGCTGTCCATAGGTTCGTGGATTTATCTCTGGGCTTTCTATTCTGTTCCATTGATCTATATTTCTGTCTTTGTGCCAGTACCATACTGTCTTGATGACTGTGGCTTTGTAGTAGAGTCTGAAGTCAGGCAGGTTGATTCCTCCAGTTCCATTCTTCTTTCTCAAGATTACTTTGGCTATTCGAGGTTTTTTGTATTTCCATACAAATTGTGAAATTATTTGTTCTAATTCTGTGAAAAATACCGTTGGTAGCTTGATAGGGATTGCATTGAATCTATAGATTGCTTTGGGTAGAATAGCCATTTTGACAATATTGATTCTTCCAATCCATGAACACGGTATGTTTCTCCAACTGTTTGTGTCCTCTTTGATTTCTTTCATCAGTGTTTTATAGTTTTCTATGTATAGGTCTTTTGTTTCTTTAGGTAGATATACTCCTAAGTATTTTATTCTTTTTGTTGCAATGGTGAATGGTATTGTTTCCTTAATTTCTCTTTCTGTTTTTTCATTGTTAGTGTATAGGAATGCAAGGGATTTCTGTGTGTTAATTTTATATCCTGCAACTTTACTATATTCATTAATTAGCTCTAGTAATTTTCTGGTAGAGTCTTTAGGGTTTTCTATGTAGAGGATCATGTCATCTGCAAACAGCGAGAGTTTCACTTCTTCTTTTCCTATCTGGATTCCTTTTATGTCTTTTTCTGCTCTGATTGCTGTGGCCAAAACTTCCAACACTATGTTGAATAGTAGTGGTGAGAGTGGGCATCCTTGTCTTGTTCCTGATTTCAGAGGAAATGCTTTCAATTTTTCACCATTGAGGGTGATGCTTGCTGTGGGTTTGTCATATATAGCTTTTATTATGTTGAGGTATGTTCCTTCTATTCCTGCTTTCTGGAGAGTTTTAATCATAAATGAGTGTTGAATTTTGTCAAAGGCTTTCTCTGCATCTATTGAGATAATCATATGTTTTTTATCTTTCAATTTGTTAATGTGGTGTATTACGTTGATCGATTTGCGGATATTAAAGAATCCTTGCATTCCTGGGGTAAAGCCCACTTGGTCATGGTGTATGATTTTTTTAATATGTTGTTGGATTCTGTTTGCTAGAATTTTGTTAAGGATTTTTGCATCTATGTTCATCAGTGATATTGGCCTGTAGTTTTCTTTTTTTGTGGCATCTTTGTCTGGTTTTGGAATTAGGGTGATGGTGGCCTCATAGAATGAGTTTGGAAGTTTACCTTCTTCTGCAATTTTCTGGAAGAGTTTGAGTAAGATAGGTGTTAGCTCTTCTCTAAATTTTTGGTAGAATTCAGCTGTGAAGCCATCTGGTCCTGGGCTTTTGTTTGCTGGAAGATTTCTGATTACAGTTTCGATTTCCTTGCTTGTGATGGCTCTGTTAAGATCTTCTATTTCTTCCTGGTTCAGTTTTGGAAAGTTATACTTTTCTAAGAATTTGTCCATTTCATCCAAGTTGTCCATTTTATTGGCATAGAGCTGCTGGTAGTAGTCTCTTATGATCCTTTGTATTTCAGTGTTGTCTGTTGTGATCTCACCCTTTTCATTTCTTATTTTGTTAATTTGGTTCTTCTCTCTTTGTTTCTTAATGAGTCTTGCTAATGGTTTGTCAATTTTGTTTATTTTTTCAAAAAACCAGCTTTTAGCTTTGTTGATTTTTGCTATGGTCTCTTTAGTTTCTTTTGCATTTATTTCTGCCCTAATTTTTAAGATTTCTTTCCTTCTGCTAACCCTGGGGTTCTTCATTTCTTCCTTCTCTAATTGTTTTAGGTGTAGAGTTAGGTTATTTATTTGGCTTTTTTCTTGTTTCTTGATGTGTGCCTGTAATGCTATGAACCTTCCCCTTAGCACTGCTTTTACAGTGTCCCATAGGTTTTGGGTTGTTGTGTTTTCATTTTCATTTATTTCTATACATACTTTGATTTCTTTTTTGATTTCTTCTATGATTTGTTGGTTATTCAGAAGCGTGTTATTTAGCCTCCATATGTTGGAATTTTTAACAATTTTTTTCCTGTAATTGAGATCTAATCTTACTGCACTGTGGTCAGAAAAGATGACTGGAATGATTTCAATTTTTTTGAATTTTCCAAGACCAGATTTATGGCCCAGGATGTGATCTATTCTGGAGAAGGTTCCGTGTGCACTTGAGAAAAAGGTGAAGTTGATTGTTTTGGGGTGAAATGTCCTATAGATATCAATTAGGTCTAGCTGGTCCATTGTATCATTTAAGGTTTGTGTTTCCTTGTTGATTTTCTGTTTAGTTGATCTATCCATGGTTGTGAGTGGGGTATTAAAGTCTCCCACTATTATTGTGTTACTATTAATTTCCTCTTTCATACTCGTTAGTGTTTGCCGTACATATTGCGGTGCTCCTATGTTGGGTGCATATATATTTATAATTGTTATATCTTCTTCTTGGATTGATCCTTTGATCATTATGTAGTGACCTTCTTTGTCTCTTTTCACATCCTTTATTTGAAAGTCTATTTTATCTGATATGAGTATTGCGACTCCTGCTTTCTTTTGGTCTCCGTTTGCGTGAAATATTTTTTTCCAGCCCTTCACTTTGAGTCTGTATGTGTCCCTTGTTTTGAGGTGGGTCTCTTGTAGACAGCATATATAGGGGTCTTGTTTTTGTATCCATTCAGCCAATCTTTGTCTTTTGGTTGGGGCATTCAACCCATTTACATTTAAGGTAATTATTGATAGGTGTGGTCCCGTTGTCATTTACTTTGTTGTTTTGGGTTCACGTTTATACAACCTTTCTGCATTTCCTGTCTAGAGAAGATCCTTTAGCATTTGTTGAAGAGCTGGTTTGGTGGTGCTGAATTCTCTCAGCTTTTGCTTGTCTGTAAAGCTTTTGAATTCTCCTTCATATCTGAATGAGATCCTTGCTGGGTACAGTAATCTAGGTTGTAGGTTATTCTCTTTCATTACTTTCAGTATGTCCTGCCATTCCCTTCTGGCCTGGAGGGTTTCTATTGATAGATCAGCTGTTATCCTTATAGGAATCCCTTTGTGTGTTATTTGTTGTTTCTCCCTTGCTGCTTTTAGTATTTGTTCTTTGTGTTTGATCTTTGTTAATTTGATTAATATGTGTCTTGGGGTGTTTCGCCTTGGGTTTATCCTGTTTGGGACTCTCTGGGTTTCTTGGACTTGGGTGGCTATTTCCTTCCCCATTTTAGGGAAGTTTTCAGCTATTATCTCCTCGAGTATTTTCTCATGGCCTTTCTTTTTGTCTTCTTCTTCTGGAACTCCTATGATTCGAATGTTGGGGCGTTTCACATTGTCCCAGAGGTCCCTGAGGTTGTCCTCATTTCTTTTGATCCTTTTTTCTTTTTTCCTCTCTGCTTCATTTATTTCCACCATTTTATCTTCTACCTCACTTATTCTATCTTCTGTCTCCGTTATTCTACTCTTGGTTCCCTCCAGAGTGTTTTTGATCTCATTCATTGCATTATTCATTTTCAATTGACTCTTTTTTATTTCTTCTAGATCTTTATTAAACATTTCTTGCATCTTTTCAATCTTTGTCTCCAGGCTATTTATCTGTACCTCCATTTTGCTTTCAAGATTTTGGATCATTTTTATTATCATTATTCTAAATTCTTTTTCAGGTAGATTCCCTATCTCCTCCTCTTTTGTTTGACTTGGTGGGCCCTTTTCATGTTCCTTTACCTGTTGGGTATTTCTCTGCCTTTTCATCTTGTTTAGATTGCTGTGTCTGGAGTGGGCTTTCTGTATTCTGGAGGTCTGTGGTTCCTTTTTATTGTGGAGGTTTTACCCAGTGGGTGGGGTTAGACGATTGGCTTGTCAAGGTTTCCTGATTAGCGAAGCTTGCGTCAGTGTTCTGGTGTGCGGATCTTGATTTCTTCTCTTTGGATAGCAATGGAGTGCCCAGTAATGAGTTTTGAGATGGGTCTATGTGTTAGGTGTGACCTTGGGCAGTCTGTATGTTGACGTTCAGGGCAATGTTCCTGCGTTGCTGGAGAATTTGCGTGGTATGTCGTGCTCTAGAACTTATTGGCTCTTGGGTGGTGGTTGGTTTCGTTGCAGGTATGGAGGCTTTTGTAGGGTCACTTATTACTTAAAGATTCATGTAGTCAGGAGTTTTCTGGTGTTCTCAGGTTTTGGGCTTAAGTCTCCTGCTTCTGGATTTCAGTTTTATTCTTCCTATAGTCTCAGGCCTTCTCCAACTATACAGCACTGATAATAAAACTTCTATGTTAATGGTGGAAAGTTTCTCCCCCGTTAGGGATACCCAGAGAGGTTCACCGAGTTACATGGAGAAGAGGAGAGGGAGGAGGGAGATAGAGATGGGCAGGAGGAGAAAGAGGGGGACTCAAGAGGAGAGAGACAGATCTACGAAGTTGTCTGATCCCAGAGTGTTCTCCGTAGCCCAGACACCCACAAAGATTCACAGAATTGGATTGGGAAGAGAAGGGGGAAGGAGGAAATAGAGGTGTTCTGAGGTAGAAAACAGAGTCAAGATTGGGAGAGAATAATCAACACACTCGTGAATAAAAATGGGAGCTGAATATTGGATTCTTAAATGTTCACAATTTATATCATATACTGAAAAACAAAAATTAAAAATCTAGAGTAGAGGTTAGACTCTTAAAAATACTATATTAAAAACAAAAACCAAAACACACAAAAGAAATTTTAGAAATATATATGAAGTTTGGTATAAAAATAGGGCTTCTCTTCTTTTTTTTTTTTTTTTTTCTTCCCTTTCTCTTTCTTCTGTAAGGTTATAGTGGATTGAAAATGAAAATTAAGGCGTAGTAAAAGGAGTGCTAGAGGGCTTTAAAAGAAATAAGAGAAAAAGAAAAAGAAAATAGAAGAGAAGAAAAAAGAAAAGAAAAAAAAGAAGAAAAAAAAAAAAGAAAAAAGAATGAGAAAAAAAATTGTTTTGCGTAATTAAAAAAAATCATAAAAATCTATGAAAATGAAAGTTAAGGAGTAATGGGGGAGTAATAAGGAATTTTTAAAGGAAAATAAAAGAGAACCAAGAAAAAAGAAAGAAAAAAAAATTTTTTTTTTCCTTACTTAAAAAAAAAAAAAAAAAAAAAAAAGAAAAAGAAAAAATATATCTAGGAGTTTCCCTGGAGCTGTTGCGGTCAGTGTGGGTTCGGCTCAGCTTCAGATAGCTCCTCGTTCCAGCTTACACTTCTCGATATCTACAGGCCCTTCCGGTGTAGTCAGTCCGTGGTTTCTTCGGGGATTTTAATCTGTTACACCGGTCCCTTTGTTTATTTGGGTTCTGTTGCCGGTCTCTCTTCCGCGCCTAATTTCCGCCCTGACACACGGGGTGGAGGTGGATTCTTATTCAGGTAGCTAGTTCCGTCGCGCTGCGGCGAGGGGCTGTGCGGGGAGGGACCGGCGCTCCCGGGAGAGGCTTGCGCTCTTTTCTCGATCTGCGCTGCTCAGGCTCCGGGCTGCTCCGTCTGAAGCGCGCGCCACGCTGCGCGCGGCTCCAGCCCTCGGGCGATTCACAAAAGCGCGGCACACAAAGCCGGGCCCGCGCTCCGTCCCCACGCCGCCCGAGCGGCCCAGGCAGCCAGGCGCCTGACGGGCGCTCTCTCCCCGGGTGCGGCGCGTCCTCTGCCCCGCGCGGTCCCAGTCTCAGTCCCCGCCGGCGCCAGTCGGGAGCGCGCGCCCTCTGCCCTCCGTGTCCCCAGCCGCAATTCCCGCCCGCGCCGGTCGGGCGCCCGCGCCCTCCGTCTCGCCACGACCCTCCCGGCGGGCTTCGGCCGCCCAGAATCTCGGTCCCTTTGTTCTGCGAACGGCCGGCAGTGTGTTCGGGCCGGTTAATTTTCTGTCTCTTTTGCTGTCCCACAGTTCAAGTTGGCAACTCACAAAAGCTCCCTCTGATTGTCCTCAGGGTGCTCAGGCCCGGATCCAGCCCCAAGTAATGCCGCCCGCTCCTCTCCGTTCCGTCCCCACTTGCTGGTGGCGGATGCGGGCGTCTGGGGTACTTTTCTGCTGGGAGTTGCTTTTAGGCTCTTAATCTGTGGGTTTTATTTATTGTATCCCTCCCAGTCAGATTCAAACTCTTGAGATTCCAACACTTCCCCCAGGCCCGCCAGAGCGAGGGTTTCCCGGTGTCTGGGAACGTCCTCTATTAAGTCCCTTCCCGGGACGGATCTCCGTCCTTAGCTCTTTTGTTTCGCTTTTTATCTTTTATATTTTGTCCTACCTCCTTTCGAAGACAATGGGCTGCTTTTCTGGGCGCCTGATGACCTCAGCTAGCGATCAGAAGTTGTTTTGTGAAGTTTGCTCTGCGTTCAGTTATTTTTTTGATGAATTTCTAGGAGAGAAAGTGGTCTCTCCGTCCTACTCCTCCGCCATCTTCTAAGTCTATACTGTTTTCTTAATGGTAGAATTTATAGTTCCCTACTCTCAAAGACATGACATTATTTATAATAATAGAAAATTCCTTTGAGCACATGAAAATGTTTTATAATAATAATAAGTAAAACTGAAGAATCCACCACTCCCTTGAAAAATGTGGAACTTGTTTTATTGGTTCTGCCACAAGGAAAAAAAACATTTTCATAAGTATGGGAGAAATCAGAATTTATGCAACATAAAAGATATGTCTTTTTTATAATCCTTCTAAATAACATTAGAGCACAGACTGGTAGGGCTGTGTAATTATTTTGCTGCCATAAGAAGATTAACATATAATCTTAACTATATTTCAATCTGATTATTTATTTGAGTGAGCACATATCTTTGGGAGAGGCATCTAGTGAAGTGAGGGGGGAGGTAGACACCTGCTTAGTTATATGTCCAGATACAATCCTGATGACCAATGTGGTGAGAGCCAGATTTCATCTCATTCATCTGACTATAAAATATGACAGTATTATTAGATGAATGTTATTCATGTACAAAATTGGGTATGATATGCATAATGATTTTATGTGCACCTGAGACTGCTTTCCTAAAATGATGTTTTGTATACATGTATTACCATTTTTGGGAGATCTCATGTCACTGAAATAGGGAAAATATCTCATTATCTCTATTTAATAAGATATTTTTAATATTAAAATGGAGAAACTTTATTTCTGACAAGTTACGGCATATCTATTTATGTGGCTCTAAATTCTATATTTTCAGCCTAGACCTCTCCTCAGAATTTCATTTTGGTGTGGCCAACTGTCTACTGGGTATCTCTGCATATCCCACTGGTCCTTTAAATCAACTAGTCCAAGTCCGAAGTGGAAATCATGCTTCTTTACCCAAGCTTTGCCACGTCTCCCAGGTCTCTACATACCCTTTCCCTTAGGTCCACCTGTAGTGGAAATATAGACTTTCATATTCAATTTGAAACCACTTCCTAATAATCTTATCTTCTTAATAATAATAAGCATTTTTTATATATGGCACCTCCTTTACATCCTAAGTTCAGTCTCTACTTATCTTTTCCAGCTCGTCTACTTGTTTCAAAATTTGGCTTCTTCAAAACTATTCAGTTCACCCTACAGCCTGCGTTAACCTTTATGGAATGTATATCTGACCGTGTTACTCCCATAACTAAAGTACTTCAATGGGACTTCTAGATAAACACATCAGTTTATACGTGTGTTTATCTGAAACACATAAAATCATGGATAGTAAAAGCAACTGAAAAAGTAAAAAATCACAAAGACAAAGAGAATGGGAAAGGAAACCCAGAAGACTAGACACATCCACAAATTTTGGGAGATGGAAAGCAAATGGATGAGCAATAATTTATGTAACAGAATGACTACTTCCCTGGACTCAGCTGGTAAAGAATCCGCTTGCAATGTGGGAGACCTAGGTTCAGTCCCTGGGTTGGGAAGATCCCGTGGAGAAGGGAACAGCTACCCACTCCAGTATTCTGGCCTGGAAAATCCCAAGTGGGACACAACTGAGCGACTTTCACATAACATAACATAATGTAATGTAATGTAACATAGCATAACATAACATAACATTTAAAGAGATAAAACTCAAACACCTGCACAGGGAGAAGTGAATTCTGTAATAAAATAGAAAAACTTGGAAACTAAATGCAGCAGTTAATTCTAGAGGCAGAAATTCTGGTTTTTAAATAGAAGTAGGAAGATTGATTAAAAATTTGGGAAAGTAGTAAGATCCCAGATCTTCTTAAGAAACTCATGTCCCTTCTTTTAGGCAATAGATCTGGAGTAGAATATATACTTATTTTTCAAAAGTACTTTAATATCTTGAAATATACATAATACATGTGTGAAAATATTCATATAATTTCATTACAATGCACACAAAACCTATAATCAATTGATAGCCTGAGCAATTGTGATTCTCTTCTACTGTTGTTCTCTTGCAAGCTTTGTGTGGCCTTTCAGGCAGCACAGTTTTCAGAAAGTAGATTTTCAATAAATACTTCATTGACTTGCTATAAACTCTGTACAAGTTGGCTTTTTTTGCTGAGCAAGGTTTAAGGGATTGGAGATTTCTAGAACCTTTAACTTGAAAAATCTTGGATAATCTTTATTGATGTGGTATTTGAGATTCTATAATAGTATTGGTATTTAAGAAGGAGTAGCAGATGGAAACCATACCTAAGTTGTGAGGATGCGGAGACTTGGGAGAGGTAACAAACTGTAGGTAATATACACTGCAGAATTACACGGCATGCCTTGTATTTTGACGGGTTGCAGAGATAGACTAGTGCAGCATGGAGATAGGGTACAGAAAATCCAGTCTTTGGGAACCAAAAATATAATAAGGCTGAGATAAAACGTAGGTAGGTTATAAAATAGCATGGAATTTTGTTTCCTTCGAGCATGGTATGTGTTGTCATTTTGAAGCCTTTTCAATTTTCATATCTCTTTAGTGCCAACCTGGGAGACATATTATCATGACTGAATTGGAGAACTGACAGCCTACCAGAAAGTGTCATTGTATCATTTGGGACTAGTGAAGATGAAAATAATATATATATATATATATATATATATATATATATATTTTTTTTTTTTTTGCACAAGCACCCCAGGAAATTAACCTCCAAATACAACTGAGGAGTTGATACTGTTATGACTTCTTTATGGATCAGCAAGCAGATGAAATATGGTGAAGCTGTATAAGTAGACCAAAGATGTATAAGAAGACATGCATTGAGTAGAAAATAAATTTGAACCCTACTTATCAACTCTTGATTTGACCAGAGACAGTTTTATCACAAACATGAGATTCTATATAGAAGCATGAGGGAATTAGGAAGTAAAATCTGATGAGTATTTTTCCTGAAATATTACAGCTGTCATTCCCAGGGCCCTAGTCCTGAGATAGTGGCAGGTTAAGATATTAAATTTTTCTGGGAACTCTTCATGGACTCTTGCCATATCAATGACAATGCAGACAGGAACCCAGTGATTTTTAAAGAGCATGCTGTTTGGTGTATCCTCTGTGTAGTACAGCTACACTCAGAGCAGCTAGCAATGTTCATCTGAATTCCTTATTATTTGTCAAAAGAAATACTGTTTTCTGACATAATCTTTCTTTTCCAAGAAAATAAAATAATCAGTGGTGCCTATTGTAACTATGCTTTAACATCTGACCTTTTCTCCTAAAGACCAAAACATCAAAATGACCCCAAAAGAAAGAAAGTGATATGAATATAAATCAAGTATTTTTAAATTTAAAAACCTGACACCCCGTTTCTCTCTTTTTTCTTTTAATGCATTAAGCATCATCTCATGCAGACATGAACATGAACCATGACCAGTTTACTAAGTTAGGCTATAATCAAAAGAACATACAATGATATATTTGTCTTTCCTTTCTTGTCTTTGCATTTAATTTTCATATATATCTATGTTTGTGCAGGGACTTTGTCTCCTGGAGGCAGATACTCCTGCAAATTTAACAGTGAAGACAGTTGCGGGGAACACGTGACTGGCAAGCTATGTTGAGTAGTGTGGATGGGACCGGAGTGTATTGGATGAGCAGGGAAGCAGGGTTCTGATACCAAAGGGAGCCAGAGTTTGCACCTTTGTTTGCTGAGGAAACTAGCTCAGAGATAAGGAACTGTCTTTTGATGATCTCCTCTCTATATATGAAGGACATGCTTTCAAATGAATTCCTGTAAGGACTTTTCATTATAGTTTTGATAATGGTCATGGCGACATATTGTGTTTCAAGACTAGAAAAAAGACAAGTTTGTGAGACTATGTCCAATATTTGTGTCCGCTGCACCAGTCTCCCTCTGATGAGCTCTGGGGGTTGTTGTGTTGGGGGATGAGATACTCAAGATGATACTGGAGGTAAATATTTGCCCTAATACTTTTAAAATTTTTATTTTATTTACATGTAGTTGATTTACAATGTTGTGTTCATTTCTACTGTACAGCAGAGTAATTCAGTTATACACACACACATGCCCCCACACACACATCCTTTTTTTGCTCTAATACTTTTTGCACAGCAAAGCAGTACAAGGTCTTTTTTAGTCTGTTAAATAAATTAGATGTGTACACTCATGACATCTATAATTACATTAGGTAGTTAGAATAGGAAAAAGGAGTCCAGAATGGCAGTGACTAAAAGACAAAGAAGGGAAAAGCCCACGAAAATAGAACAAAGGAAGGTCTGAGGACAGAAATGAGGACCTCAGGTAAAACAAACAGCCCTCCTGGCTAGCCCAATTTACATAGGGCAGGCCCAGAGAGAGCAGAAAAAAACAGAAAAAGAGGAGTCAAAATTGAGTGAGGGGTGGGAGTGGGGGGGCGCTTCTCTTTTCTTTGTGTCTTTTGGGTTGGTGGCCTGCCCTCACAGCTTGAGGATGTATTTTCCTTTGCTTGCAAATAAAACTGAGCTGTAACACAGAGGGGTAACACTGGTCCGTCCACTGCTTCAAATTTTTGCTGTGGTGAGACAGAACCAAGGAAATTACACACTCCCCTGACAATTAGAAAAAATAGACATGAAGAATAAAAGAAATGAGTTTAAAAAAATGTACTTGGTAATGCCAGTACCCACACGACTGCCAAAATGTATAGCACTTCCTATAAGCCAGATACTTGTCTCACTACATTTATCATCTCATGTACGCATGAGTACAGAAAACTCTGTGAGCTAGGTACTAATATCATCATTTTGCAAAAGAGGAAGATTGGAGATTCAGTTCCAGGCAGGGTGGTTCCAGAGTGTGCACTCTTTAAATCTGTATAGTACTGTCACTTCTAAATCAAGGTTATTAAAAAAAAATTATTGGAGTATAGTTGATTTACAATGTTGTGTTAGTTTCAGGTGTACAGCAAAGTGAATCAGTTATACATATATCCACCCTTTTTAGATTCTTTTCCCATATAGGTCATTACAGAGTACTGAGTAGAGTTCCCTGTGCCATATAGCAGGTTCTTATTAGTTATCTATGTTATTAATAGAAGTGGATATATGTCAGTCTCAATCTCCCAATTTATCGCTCCCCAAGGCCAAATTTTTTGACTTGGCTTTCTGACAAGACCACGGCTTGGACATCTTTGTGAGCTAGTGGAGTTTGTGTCTGGCACAACTCAATCATCCTTTTCTCCACCCTTTCCTAACTTTTGTAGTGGATCTCCCACCCTGCAGTCTCATGCTCTACCACTTCCCTACACTTTTGTTCTAATGGGAAAGCACGCGATAAAATGTATTCTCTAAAAATGTTATATGTCATTCCTCTCAAAAATATATTCTTTCAAGTATAGAAAATGTTAACTCTTCCAGATATATTTGCATTTTCAAAGAGGATGGGTGGAGAAGACATTGGGAAGATATTAAGTAGGTATTGATCAGATTTCTAAATGCTCCTCAAATCATAAAAAAAAAAGGATAATTACATACTTCCCTACCTTTATGGAAAGACTGGCATTATAGTGCCATCAGTACTTCCTTGCCAGATGTGAAGGTCGAAAGAAATTGGATAGTTTTAATATCACTTCAGAGGCTCCTGCTCCTCTACTCATCCTGAATTCATTACTACCCTCTGGATTTCTATGAAAAGGAAAAATCCTTACTATTTGTAGTGTAATTTGGGATTAAATTCTGGCTTATTGTACTGCTAGGTTTAGCAAATATTATTACATGACTCCCATGCTAATTTGAATCTCATATAATGAATGATTTTTAGTGTAAATACATCCCATGCAATATTTGGGACTTATATGAAAATTATTTGCTGTTTATCTGAAAATTGAATTTAATTGGATACTTTGTGTTTTTACCAGGTAGTCATACTCAGACTGGTTGTCTCTAGAGAGAAAAAAAAATTCTGCTTATGGATATCTTATAGTAATTTAATTACTAAATGGTAAAAATATGAAACAGAGTGGTGGATATTGAAAAGGGACAAATCCATATATGCAATGGAAGAAGAATAAAAATGTGGTGAATAGTTGCCTGAACTGTGCTGATGAGCCAAGGTGTCTTTTAGAGAAGTTATGAATATAAGTAACAAAGGAAAAATCATTATAAAAGAGTAAATCCAGATATCCAGGGATTTTGGTTCAGTTTTTGGGTGAAAAGGGGGTGTATAAGTTAATCAAAGCAAAGAATATGTTGAGTCCAGGAATTTGAATAAAGTTGAGGATATTAACCAAAACTTAAATGTTATTTCAGGCAATTATTCCAAAATCTCAAGGTCTGTTAATTTGCTATTGAATATCTTACAACCAGAAATATCACACTAAAGAGAAAGTACTAATCTTTTGACATTACATAGTCATAATCCTGTTTCTCTCTTTCTTCTTTTAATGCATTAAGCATCACCTCATACAGACATAAACATAAACTGAACAGTTTGCTAAATTATGCTATAATCAAAAGAACATCTAATGATGTAGTTGTCTTTCCTTTCTTGTCTTTGCATTTGATTTTCACAATCACAGAAAACTAATCAAACTGATCACATGCACCTTAGCCTTCTCTAACTCAGTGAAACTATGAGTCATGCCGTGTAAGGCCACCTAAGATGAATGGCTCATGGTGGAGAGTTCTGACAAAATGTGGTCCACTGGAGAAGGGAAAGGCAAACCACTTCATTATTCTTGGCTTGAGAACCCCATGAACAGTATGAAAAGGCAAAAAGATATAACACTGAAAAATGAAATCCTCAGGTTGGTAGGTGCCCAATATGCTACTGGAGAAGAGTGGAGAAATAACTCCAGAGAGAATGAGGAGATGGAGCCAAAGCAAAAACAATGCCCAGCTGTGGATGTGACTGGTGATGAAAGTAAAGTCTGATGCTGTAAAGAGCAATATTGCATAGGAACCTGGAATGTTAGGTCCATGAATCAAGGTAAATTAGAAGTGGTCAAACAGGAGATGGCAAGAGTGAATAGCAACAGTTTAGGAATCAGTGATCTAAAAAGGACTGGAATAGGTGAATTTAATTCAGATGACCATTATAACTGTTACTGTGGGCAAGAATCCCTTAGAAGAAATGGAGTAGCCATCATAGTCAACAAGAGAGTCCGAAATGCAGTACTTGAATGTGATCTAAAAAATGACAGAATGATCTCTGTTCGTAACCAAGGCAAATCATTCAATATCAGAGTAATACAAGTCTATGCCCCAAACAGTAATGCTGAAGAAACTTAAGTTGAACGGTTCTATGAAGACTTACAAGACCTTCTAGAACTAACACCCAGAAAAGATGTCCTGTTCATCATAGGGGACTGGAATGCAAAAGTAGGAAGTCAAGAGATACCTGGAGTAACGGGCAAATTAGGCCTTGAAATACAAAATGAAGCAGGTCAAAGACTAACAGAGTTCTGCAAAAAGAAGGCACTGGTCATAGCAAACACTCCCTTCCAACAACACAAGAGAAGTCTCTACACATGGACATCACCAGATGGTCAAAATCGAAATCAGACTGATTATATTCTTTGCAGCCAAAGATGGAGAAGCTCTCTACAGTCAACAAAAGCAAGACCAGGAGCTGACTAGGGCTCAGATAATGAATTCCTTATTGCCAAATTCAGACTTAAATTGAAGAAAGTGGGGAAAACCTTTAGACCATGCAGGTACAACCTAAGTCATATCCCTTATGATTATACAGTGGAAGTGAGAAATAGATTCAAGGGATGAGATCTGATAGACAGTGTTCCTGAAGAATTATGGATGGAGGTTGGTGACATTGTACAGGAGGCAGTGATCAAGATCATCCGCAAGAAAAAGAAATGCAGAAAGGCAAAATGGTTATCTGAGGAGGCCTTACAAATAGCTGAGAAAAGAAAAGACACAAAAGGCAAAGGACAAAAGGAAAGATATACCCATTTGAATGCAGAATTCCAAAGAATAGCAAGGAGAGATAAGAAAGTCTTCCTCAGTGATCAATGCAAATAAATAGGGGAAAACAATAGAATGGAAAAGGCTAGAGATCTCTTCAAGAAAATTAGAGATGCTAAGGGAACATGCAAAGATGGGCACAATAAAGGACAGATATGGCATTGACCTAACAGAAGTAGAAGATATTAAGAAGAGGTGGCAAGAATACACAGAAGATTTATACAAAAAAGAACTTCACAACCCAGATAATGACAATGTTGTGATCAGCCACATAGAGCCAGACATCCTGGAATGTGAAGTCAAGTGGACCTTAGGAAGCATCACTACGAACAAAGCTTGTGGAGGTCATGGAATTCCGATTGAGCTATTTCAAATCCTAAGATGAGGCTGTGAAAGTGCTGCACTCAATATGCCAGCAAATTTGGAAAACCCAGCAGTGGTCACAAGACTGGAAAAGGTTAGTTTACATTTCAGTCCCCCAAAAGGGCAATGTCAAAGAATGTTCAAACTACCCCACACTTTCACTCATCTCACATGCTAGCAAAATAATGCTCAAAATTCTCCAAGTAAGGCTTCAACAGTACATGAACTATGAACTTCCAGATGTTCAAGTTGTATTTAGAAAAGGCAGAGGAACCAGAGATCAAGTTGCCAACATCTCTTGGGTCATAGGAAAACCAAGAGAATTCCAGAAAAAATATCTACTTCCGCTTAATTGATAACACCAAAGACCTTGACTGTGTATCATAAGAAACTGTGGAAAATTCTTCAAGAGATGGGCACACCAGACCATGTTAACGGCCTCCTGAGAAATCTGTATGCAGGACTAGAAGCAACAGTTAGAACCGGACATGGAACTACAGACTGGCTCCAAATTGGGAAAGGAGTACATCAAGGCTATGTATCATCACCCTGCTTATTTAACTTATATGCAGAGTACATCATGGGAAATGCAGGGCTGGATGAAGGATAAGCTAGAATCAAAATTGCCGGGAGAAATATCAATAACCTCAAATATGCAGATGATTCCACCCTTCAGGCAGAAAGTGAAGAAGAACTAAAGAGGCACTTGATGAAAGTGAAAGAAGACAGTGAAAAGGTTGGATTAAAGCTCAACATTCAGAAAACTAAGATCATGGCATCCTGTACTGTCACTTCATGGCAAATAGATGGGGAAACATTGGAAACAGTGACAGACTTTATTTTCTTGGGCTCCAAAATCACTGAAGATGGTGACTGCAACAATGAAATTAAAAGACACTTACTCCTTGGAAGAAAAGCTATGACCAACCTAGACAGCATATTAAAAAGCAGAGACATTACTTTTCCAACAAAGGTTCATCTAGTCAAAGTTATGATTTTTCCAGGTGTCATGTATTGATGTGAGATTTGGACTATAAAGAAAGCTGAGTGCTGAAGAACTGATGCTTTTGAGCTGTGGTGATGGAAAAGACTTTTGAGAGTTTCTTGGACTGCAAGATCAAGCCAGTCAATCCTAAAAGAAATCAGTCCCGAATATTCATAGGAAGGACTGCTGCTGATGCTAAAACTCCAGTACTTTGGCCACGTGATGCGAAGAACTGACTCATTGGAAAAGACTCTGATGTTGGGAAAGATTGAAGGAAGGAGGAGAAGGAGACAACAGAGGAGGAAATTGTTGGATGATGTTTCCGACTTGATGGACATGAGTTGAAGCAGGCTACGGGGGCTGATGATGAACAGGGAGTTCTGGCGTGCTGCAGTCCATAGGGTCGCAGAGTTGGACAAGATTGAGTGACTGAACTGAAGTGTCATACCGCTAATGAATAAAGAATATACCTTATATTTAACATTTAAGATGATTGGGCAAAGTGATTATTCACAACCAAAACTAAAATTGCAATTTACCACATACATAGTGTGTTCTGGAAAAATTCTAACCATTTAGTGCTGTTTTCTGATGTCATCAAATACAAGTATAAAAGATAACCCAGTTTCATTTCCCATTGGGTTATGAGTTTTCTCTCCCCTCAAGAGATGATTCTTCAAATAGCAGACAACTAGAAGCTAAATTAGGAAATACAAGTTTGGTTTACAGAATTGCCAATCACGTGTATTTTATTTTCTGTTCTAGCTACAGTGCCCATTAGCTATTTTGATTTGCTTAATTTTAGTTTGATTTTAAAACTTAAAATCATCATTCATATGGTAAGGTAAATACTTAATCAGACAGCTTTTGCAAGATTCTGAAACTAAGAATTGGAATACAATGTAAGAAAAACAAAACTCACTACAATACTGTAAAGTAATTAGCCTCCAATTAAAATAAATTAATTAATTAGAAAAAAAGAAAAACATTTTCAGTGTAGAGACAGGGATATAGGGCATACACAGGCAGAGAAGAACAGGGTTACTGTGGGAACTGTAATCCTGAATTTCATGATTTGTCTTGTGTGATTACAAATTTAATGCTATAGGAGGATTGTGTGACTTTTTCCTTTATTTTTACTATGATTTATTTGTGAATAATCAGGGAAGGATCAGGCTTAGATGTGACCTGAATCTGCCCAAGCTAGGAGGACCCTGCATCTTTTAGGAAGATAGAAGGGGGAGAAAACAGTATGGGGAGGTGATCTCTTCCAAAGCACACAAGTTCAGCACATTGTGAGCTTTCACTGTAGAAAATGGCAGAAAGCGATTTTGCACTTTGACTTCATTTGCAGCTGAGGATTTCCAAAATGCTTTGCAGAGTTTGTTGAAACTCTGCAGGGCTAGTTGTGACAGTGAATGAATTTCAGAGGATAACTCACAGCTGAAACTGGCAACAGAAGGCAAGAGAAGCTAGGGGAGCATACTTTTGCCTGGATTTACTAAACTATAGCTTACCACAGTGAAGCATGTGTACAGTTGTTTGAGAAATAGCAGAGAGGAAAAATGTATAGCAGTCAATGTATGAGTTGTTTTGTTTTTAGAAAAGGTTTGGAGACACATATGAGGATGAGATTACATGTATACACAAAGATCTGTCAAGCTGATCATGCATCAGCCTGACTCCTGTGTCGTCACATCATGCCTTTTGATGGAAAGGGAAATATACAGTCAATTAATAAGGCCTTGTTACTCCAGTTCTGATAGAGTTGGGTGTTTTACATACTTTTTATATTGATTACCTTATTTTTCTTCGATATTGCCAGAGACAGTTTTCCAGGCTATGTCAATTTAGGCAATAAATATTCCAGATGATAATCTTTACTGTATTCAATGTGTACTAAACAACTGGTAAGACACAAAAGATCCATATATACACTCACACATTGGTGGAGGTCACGTAAATCTCAGGGTCCTTTTGGTTCCTTTTGAAGAAAGATTTAATGTAAGTCTTGCTGCCTAAGCAAATTTAGCTGAAATTTATATGATAATTAGTATTAATACTAATACTTTCTGGTTTCATCTATTTTTAGCTTAAGATGTGTCATTCCTAAAGTCAATCAACCTAAGCCTCTGAAGCCTGCAAATGTAGTATGTATTCTATGGAAAAAAAAATAATTATTGCTCTAAATGAGAAATAAGGAAGCAAATGGTGAATGGAATCCAATCTTAGAGCAGCAAACATATAAATAAATAAAAAGAAATTAAATGAAATTTTCCCTTCAAGTTATGGAGTATCAAGCATATCATCAGAGAAAAAAACTTGCTTAATGGAGGAAAAAGCTATTAAAAGTTTGAAAGAGTGCTTAGCATCAGTATAAAGATGCAAACAATGGTGAATGAATTAAAATCTAGACTATCAGTCAAAAAGAATCATTCCAACCTTTTAAATGTAAATAGTCACAAAAATGATCATCCTGATCTGGGTCAATTTATAATAAAAGCAGATTAGCCTAGATGGGAAAAGAAAAGGAGAGACAAACAAAAAGTAACCAAGTTTTAGATTTTCACTGAACACATCTAGATTGAAATGAATAATAAAAGAAACAAAGAGATGTAAGGCTGAAGCAAAAAACAACAAACTCAAAATATTTTGAGTGTAATACATGTTGTATAAATAGACTCTGCTACCAATGAAATGCTAAAAGCATTTTTGCATGTAAGAAATAAAATGCCAGAAAACCAGAATTTGATTAATATTTGGCATAATGCAGTATAGTTACTTTGCCTGAGTTTTGTTCACCATTTTCTCATGAAATTTCTTACCTTATAGTAGAAAAGCAGTGTTTTAATAAAAGAGCCATGACTACTTTCATAATTGAAACCCAAAAGATGAGCTCTATTTCATCATATTGATATAAATCAGAGCTTTATGAAATGAAAAAGGAAAGGAAAACATATTTCTCTGTATGGGAATGATTTAGAAATAAATGCACTATTAAAACTGATAAAAGGGGGAAATTTGCTTAAATATAAGTTAAAATGAAAGTAATATAGATGGAAGTAATAGGAAGAGGATAGTGAAACTGATTTATCTATAGATGAAGCAAATGAGAGGTATGTGTATCAAAGTACATTGGTGCCCAGATAGTTTAAGGTTGTCAGAAATTTCTTGAACATCCTGATTTGCAGTGGGATTTAGAACTTAAATATAATGTGTGGACTCTCCCTGTGCACAAAAGGGATTTTTATAGCTTATTCACAATTTAGGAAAAGAAAATCAATTTGGCTGCTTTGGCTCTTTAAAGCAGTCTCTACAGAAGCTTTTGTATAGTTTAGATATTGCTTTTCTCACTTGTAAAAAACAAAACAAACTTTCTGATAATAACATTCAATTTATCCTGAATTTTGGAGCCTGCATTAAAAATTATGTGATGCATTCCTGAACTAAAAAAATTCTTTTGTTCTATCTATAAAACAGAACTGCAAAAAATATGAATATAAGTAACATACATACATGTCTTTACTTACCTAAAAATGAAACTGAATTTTTGATATATAATTTTTAATGACTTTAGAATAAACTCTAGAAATGAAGTCCAGAAAGATCTCTTACATTTTCCCCATTTTGCCCAGTATTTCTATTTTGTAATTCTGCTTTGGCTGTCATATGAGATTAGAAAATTAGACACTTATAGTAAGGTATACTTAAAAGAATATTTCAAAGAAATGTTTTGATATCATTTTAAATGAACAGTTAGAGCAATGGAAGTTGATACGCTACCTAAAAGAGACTTCTGCCTTTATAAGCCTAGACCATTCCCATCATGCATGATAGACTTGTATCAAAAGCCTCCCCAGTGACAGAGTATCAGCATGTCCATCACATGTGTGGGGTTCAGAACCTCTTCTGATATCACTTTCCCCACCTAGTGTGACCTCTATGCCTCTTATCAACTGTATTTCAATTCTCAGTATTTTAGAGTATCATTTTATTACCTTTTATTGAACAGCTCATTATCCAGCTCGTGGATTACCTGTTAAAATGTTTTTCTTATATTTCTCCTTCTAGATCACTATATTTTCAGTATTTTACTCCATTTCAAGTTGGTGGTGCTAGTGGTAAAGAATCCGCTTGCCAATGCAGGAGACACAAAAGATGTGGGGTTCTATCCCTGGGTCAGGAAAATCCCCTGGAGGAGGAAATGGAAACCCACTCCAGTATTCTTGCCTGGAAAATCCAATGGACAGAGGAGCCTAGTGGTCTACAGTCCATGGGATTGCAAAAGAGTTGGACACGACTTAATGACTAAACAACAACAAAGTTAATTAAACTAGTAACTGAAAAAGTTACTAAAAACAAGAGTCCCTGGTCTTGCGGAATTAATATTCTATTGTAGGCATCCAAATAATGAATGTTTATACCATTATATGGGCTTCCCTGGAGAAGACCCAGATTCGATCCCTGGATTGGGAAGATCCCCTGGAGAAGGGAATGGCTACCATTTCCAATATTCTTCCCTGGAGAGTCCTATGGACAGAGACTGACTACAGTCCATGCAGTTGCAAAGAGTTGGACATGACTGAGCACACACAGGCTTAGCTAGCTTGTTATCTATTTAAAAAATAATATTTATTTATTTATTTATTTATTTTTGACTGTGCCTGGTCTTTGTTGCTGTGTGGGCTACCCTCTAGTTGTAGTATGCAGGCTTCTCATTTCAGTGGCTTCTCTTGATGTGGACCATGGGCTCTAGGGCACATGGGATTCAGTAGTTGTGGCTCCTGGGTTCTAGAGCATGGGCTCAATAGTTGTGGTGCATGGGCCTAGTTGTTCCGTGGCATGTGGGATCTTCCTGGACCAGAGATTGAACTCCTGTCTCCTGCACTGGCAAGCTGATTTTTTACTGCTGAGCCACCAAGGAACCCCCTAAAGTTGTTATATTTTATCTTTAGCATTTTTTAAATCTAAAGGATAATTCATAAAGGATATGAGATGTATGTAAGTGCAAATAAGAATATTATAAATATTTATCTGTTGACCTCCAGTGTAGGACACTAATTAATAGGCATAGTATTTCCTCCTGTTGGCAGTGATAAATTATAAATAAGGCCAATGTACTGAGCTTTAAACAAAGCTTAAAATAATTTGATTTATATTCATTAAAATTACTTATATTTTGTCTCTAGCATTTGTTAAATGTTAAAGACAAAAATTTAATTTGAGATTGTATTCCTCCTTTTTGTTCTCAAAATGTATTACTTTAGACATCAGTGAAAATGACAAAGTGGGTCGCTCCAAGGGCTTCCATAGAAATATAAAAAACTCAAGCAGTAATGATCAGAATAAACTATGGAGAACAGTCAAAATTTAGAACAACCAAGCAAATGCTGAATCAAGAATAAGGCAAATTAAAAATGGTAGGAAAGTTTTGAGGCACTTTATTTGCCCTTACTTCATATTCTTTCTCTGTGCAGCAATAGTTACATTTTCAGTCTGAAAATGTGGTCTCTATTTTCAGAAGGATAAGAGCAAACCTCCTACTGATAGAATTGTATTTGTTCTAACTTGCCTGGGGGCTACCTGAAGGACTGATGCAAGGCCTTTGTTCACGCACCTTGGTATTCAGGGCACCAAAATGGTGAGCATTTCTTAAAAACACTGCAAACCAAAAGAACAATATGGTTAAGTCTGAGGTGCTCCCAGTACCTCAGAACGTGACATTGAAAAGGGTCTCAACGAGTCAGATATGACTGAAGTGATTTAGCATTCATGCGTGAACAGGACCTTTGCAAATTAAATTAATTAAGATGAGGTTATAGTAGATTAGGGTTGGCCTTTAATCCATTATGACTGGTACCCTTTAAGAAAAGAAGAAGAGACATAGAAATACAAAAGTAGGCTTCACAGCTGAATTCTATGAAAAACTTAGAGAAGAGTTAACACCTATCTTACTCAAATTCTTCCAGAAAATTGCAGAAGAAGGTAAACTTCCAAACTCATTCTATGAGGCCACCATCACCCTAATTCCAAAACCAGACAAAGATGCCACAAAAAAGAAAACTACAGGCCAATATCATTGATGAACATAGATGCAAAAATCCTTAACAAAATTCTAGCAAACAGAATCCAACAACATATTAAAAAAAATCATACACCATGTTCAAGTGGGCTTTATCCCAGGAATGCAAGGATTCTTTAATATCCACAAACCAATCAATGTAATACACCACATTAACAAATTGAAAGATAAAAACAATATGATTATCTCAATAGATGCAGAGAAAGCCTTTGACAAAATTCAGCACTCATTTATGATTAAAACTCTCTAGAAAGCAGGAATAGAAGGAACATACCTCAATATAATAAAAGCCATATATGACAAACCCACAGCAAGCATCACACTCAATGGTGAAAAATTGAAAGCATTTCCCCTGAAATCGAGAACAAGACAAGGGTGCCCACTCTCACCACTACTATTCAACATAGTGTTGGAAGTTTTGGCCACAGCAATCAGAGCAGAAAAAGAAGTAAAAGGAATCCAGATAGGAAAAGAAGAAGTGAAACTCTCGCTGTTTGCAGATGACATGATCCTCTACATAGAAAACCTTAAAGACTCTTCCAGAAAATTACTAGAGCTAATCAATGAATATAGTAAAGTTGCAGGATATAAAATTAACACACAGAAATCCCTTGCATTCCTATACACTAACAATGAAAAAACAGAAAGAGGAATTAAGGAAACAATACCATTCACCATTTCAACAAAAAGAATAAAATACTTAAGAGTACATCTACCTAAAGAAACAAAATGTTGTAAAGTGATTGGCCTCCAACTAATAAAATAATATTTAAAAAAAAAAAAAAAAAGAAACAAAAGACCTATACATAGAAAACTATAAAACACTGATGAAAGAAATCAAAGGGGACACAAACAGATGGAGAAACATACCGTGTTCATGGATTGGAAGAATCAATATTGTCAAAATGGCTATTCTACCCAAAGCAATGTATAGATTCAATGCAATCCCTATCAAGCTACCAACGGTATTTTTCACAGAACTAGAACAAATAATTTCTCAATTTGTATGGAAATACAAAAAACCTCAAATAGCCAAAGTAATCTTGAGAAAAAAGAATGGAACTGGAGGAATCAACCTGCCTGACTTCAGACTCTACTACAAAGCCACAGTCATCAAGACAGTGTGGTATTGGCACAAAGACAGAAATATAGATCAATGGAACAGAATAGAAAGCCCAGAGAAAAATCCACGAACCTATGGACACCTTATCTTCGACAAAGGAGGCAAGGATATACAATGGAAAAAAGACAACCTCTTCAACAATTGGTGCTGGGAAAACTTATAAAAGAATGAAACTAGAACACTTTCTAACACCATACACAAAAATAACCTCAAAATGGATTAAAGATCTAAATGTAAGACCAGAAACTATAAAACTCCTAGAGGAGAACATAGGCAAAACACTCTCTGACATGAATCATGGCAGGATCCTCTATGACCCACCTCCCAGAATATTGGAAATAAAAGCAAAAATAAACAAATGGGACCTAATGAAACTTAAAAGCTTTTGCACAACAAAGGAAAGTATAAGTAAGGTGAAAAGACAGCTCTCAGATTGGGAGAAAATAATAGCAAATGAAGCAACAGACAAAGGATTAATCTCAAAAATATACAAGCAACTCCTGCAGCTCAATTCCAAAAAAATAAATGACCCAATCAAAAAATGGACCAAAGAACTAAACAGACATTTCTCCGAAGAAGACATACAGATGGCTAACAAACACATGAAAAGGTGCTCAACATCACTCATTATCAGAGAAATGCAAATCAAAACCACAATGAGGTGCCATTACACGCCAGTCAGGATGGCTGCTATCCAAAAGTCTCCAAGCAATAAATGCTGGAGAGGGTGTGGAGAAAAGGGAACCCTCTTACACTCTTGGTGGGAATGCAAACTAGTACAGCCGCTATGGAAAACAGTGTGGAGATTTCTTAAAAAACTGGAAATAGAACTGCCATATGACCCAGCAATACCACTTCTGGGCATACACACTGAGGAATCCAGATCTGAAAGAGACATGTGCACCCCAATGTTCATCGAAGCACTATTTATAATAGCCAGGACATGGAAGCAACCTAGATGTCCATTAGCAGATGAATGGATAAAGAAGCTGTGGTACATATACACCATGGAATATTACTCAACTGTTAAAAGAATTCATTTGAATCAGTTCTAATGAGATGGATGAAACTGGAGCCCATTATACAGAGTAAAGTAAGCCAGAAAGATAAAGATCATTACAGCATACTAACACATATATATGGAATTTAGAAAGATGGTAATGATAACCCTATATGCAAAACAGAAAAAGAGACACAGATGTACAGAACAGACTTCTGGACTCTGTGGGAGAAGGCGAGGGTGGGATTTTTCAGGAGAACAGCATGTATACTATCTATGGTGAAACAGGTCACCGGCCCAGGTGGGATGCATGAGACTGGTGCTTGGGCCTGGTGCACTGAGAGGACCCAGGGGAATCGGGTGGGGGGGAGGTGGGAGAGGGGATCGGGATGGGGAATACATGTAACTCCATGGCTGATTCATGTCAATGTATGAAAAAACCCACTGCAATGTTGCGAAGTAATTAGCCTCCAACTAATAAAAATAATTGAAAAAAAATTAAAAACAAGTAAAAAAAAGAAATACAAAATTAGAATGCCATGTAGTGATCCATATGCAGGTTGGAAGTAAATCTACATGTCAAGGAGTGCAAAGATTGTCAGGACTTCCAGAAGCTGGAAGAGACAAGGAAGAAGTTTTCCACAGAGCCTTTGGGGAGGGCATGACCTTTGCAATACCTTGTTTTCAGATTTTTAGACTTCAGAACTATGAAAGAACAAATTTCTCTTGTTCTAAACCACCAAGTTAGTGGTAATTTGTTATGGCAGATCTAGAAATCTAATACAGATCATGGTATCAGGGAGAGAAGTTGCTGTTGTAATATATGCCTAGAAATGTGGAGTTGGTTTTGAAATTGAGTAATGAATAGAAACCAGAAGAATTTTGAGATGCTTGATATAAAAATCATAGGTTGCCTTGATGGTCAGTAGAAATATGAACATTAAGTGTACTTCTGAAAAAAAAGTGTACTTCTGGTGACTCCTTACATATAAATGATAGACATGTTTTTGGACACTGGAGGAGATATCATTCTGATATACAGTGGCAGAGCATTGAGTTATGTTCTATCATTGGGAAGAAAGTGGAACTTGTAAACAATGCACTTGAATATTTGGTCACGGAGATTTATAACCAAAGTGTGGAAAGTTCAGCCTGGTTTCTCCTTGCGGCTTACAGAAAATGCAAGAAGAAGGATAAATTAAGCACAAGGGCACCAGCACCTTGTGATATGGAAAATTTTCTGCATGTCCAGACAGTGTGCTCTGGAAGGAGGGCCAAATGTGTGGCTGGACAACTTGCTAAGAGATTAGACAAGTGACTTATGAATTCAATCAACTATCTCAGCAGAAGCCAGAAACAAATATGTGGTTATCCAGGAAGTATCTGTGAAGTATCCTTGTCTAATGGTTTGGACCCCTGTGCAATTAAATGGGACAAATAAGTTTTGGGAAATTATTTTACTCACAAAAGAAGATGCCAGCCTGGATTGAGAGGGACAGAGATGGGGGGAAAACGAAGGAAACATTACTGTAAGGGCAGAGCCATGGATGCAGAGGACAGAGTTTTGAGCCACAGAGAATTATTCTCAGAAATCAAATGGAATTTTCCCTGCTGATTTTTGGGCTTGCTCGATTCCTATTTCTCCCTTTTGGAATGGAAATGTATAGTCTATGCCTGTCTTACCATTGTATTTTGAAAGATAATGTGCTTCATGATTTCATAGGTCCACAAGTGGAAAAGAATATTACCTCAGGATTGACAGACCCAGAGTCTCATCCATGATGGATTTACTTATTTAGATAAGAATTTGGATTTATTTTAATGTAAAAAAATTAAACACTTTGGTGAACAAAGGATTTATCAAGAAAGTTAAAAGACATCCTACAAAATAGGAAAATATATTTATAAATCTCCTATCTGATAGAGATCTAGTGGTGGTGATTTAGTCACTAAGTTGTCTCTGATTATTGTGACCCCAAGGACTGTAGCCTGCCAGGCTCCTCTGTCCATGGGGAATCTCCAAACAAGAATATTGGAGTGGTTTGCCATTTCCTCCTCCAGGGGATCTTCCTGACCCAGGGATTGAGCCCATGTCTTCTGCATTGCAGGTAGATTCTTTAATGACTGAGCCACAGGGAAGTATCTTATAAAGATCTAGTAGCCAAATAGCCAGATTATGTATGTATATACAAACTATTACAACCAAGAGCAAAAGGACAAACAATCTAGTTAAAAAATTGGCAAAGAGATTGAATAGGCTAAAAACCACTGAATTGTACACTTTATATTGTTAACTTGCAATATATAAATTATATCAATAATACTGTGGTATTAAAAAGCAAAGTTTAAGAGAAATGAGTGAGGATTGTGATCCTCAACTTAGTCATTGATTTATTAGATATGATAAGTGCAAGCAACATAATTAAAAAATGAATTGAACCTCATCAAAATTAAGTACTCTTGTGTGAATGATGCCATTAAGAAAATGAAAAGAAAACCCACAGGAGAAAATATTTGTAAATAATGTATCTGAAAAAGTATAATATCCAGAATATATAAAGAAATCTTATAATTAAGTGATAAAAAGCAAACGACCCAACTGAAAAGTGGGCCAAAGATCTGAATACATATTTCTCTGAAGATATACAAATGGCTAATAAGCACAAGAAAAGATGTTCAATACCATGAACCATCAGGGAAATTCAGTCAGTCACAAATCTAAATCACAGTAAGATACCACTTCACACCCACTAGAATGCTTGTAATAAAAAAGAAAGATGACCACAAATGTCAAGGATGTGGAAAAATAGGGACCCTCAAACATTGCTGGTGGGAATGTGAAGTGGTACAGCCACTGTGGAAAACAGTTTGGCTGTTCCTCCAAAAATTAACATAAAATTATCATATGATCCAGCAATTCCCTTTCTAGGTATATACCCAAGAGAAATGAAAACATATGTCCACACAAAAATGTGCACACGAATGTTCATTGCTGCATTTTTCATAATAACCCCAAAGTGGAAACAACCCAAATAAACTTCAACTGATAAATGGATAAACAAAATATGGTGTATCCTTTTAATGGAATGTTATTGGGCAATAAAAAAGAATGAAATAGTGATACATGAAACAACACTGAAGATCCCCGAAACATTATGCTAAGTGACAGAAGTCATTCACAAAGGAACACATAGTGAAGAATTCCATTTGTATGAAATATCCAGAGTAGGCAGAGCTTTAGTAACTGATATGAGGTTGTTGACTGTTTAGAGCTGGTATGCTGTGAGGCAATGGAGAATGTTTGCTCATAGATATGAGGTTTCTTTTAGGGGGTGATGAAAATGTTTTAAAATTTAATTGTGATGATTGCACAACTCTGTGAATATACTGAAATCCACTGCATTGCAGTTCAAAAGTATGTGACTTATATTGTCACAAAACTTTCTAAAAACCAGATTGATGATTTCAGGAGCTGTTTGTCAGTAATGAGGTCAAATTTGTGGTTATGATTCTAATTGAAAGTGAATAGAGACAAAACTGCTTTTAATCACTAAAAAAATAGAGAACTTATAAAACCTGGAAAATGTTTTTATTTATTTACTTATTTCACTGAGGTATAGTTATTTTACCTCAGTGAAATAATATTGTGTTAACTGCTGGAAAAATAAATTTAACTAAAAATAGAAGATAGTCCTATACCATTTCTAGCACGTTTCTAATATGTTTAATAAACACTTCAAGCATCATGGAAATACTATAGCAGCATCAATATTCCAGTGCTGATACATGCATACACACACTCACAGTGTATGCATTTTTCATGCTTGAGGGTGGGTATCCGAAACTCATTTGAATAACTTCTCTGCAAGATATATTTAGTTTAGATTATTTTTAATACAGATAAGATAGCTAAAAAGTCATTTTTAAATTCATATAATTATGATATTTGAAAATCTGTGGGATAGGACAGGGGTTATGAGGCCCAATGAAATGTGTGGTTGCCCTGTACACAGTATAGTATAAGAAGTGTCTCAAACCTTTGTCTCACTGGCTACTTCAGCGCCTTGAATTCCTGCTTTTAGTTGGAATTACTCTTTTGGGCTTGGAGAGAGCAATAATGCCCTATATCTATATAGTATATCACCATTTTTGAAATGCTTTTACATATATTATCTCATTGAATTCTCACAACTTTAGGTTAGAGGTACTGTTATATTATTTTTGTAGCTAGAGAAAACTGATACTCTGTAAGGTTACTTTACTCACCTGAGGGTAGGCAAGTAAGTCGTGAGAAAGCTAAAGATTGAACATTGATGGTCCAGTTTTAAGTGCACTTTCCATGATATCCAAGCATTTTTAAAAGTTCAGTGCATCTAGAAACATCTGTTCAAATGGGATTCCCATATGGGCAACAGAGGAGAGGGAAGTAACATAGGATCCAATTCATACTAGAAATCTATAGAGTGATTTACTTAGACTCACTAACTGTCATCCAGGTCAGAGTGGGGCCTTGAGTTATGGAAGTTTTTATGTGAGAGGGAGGAGACAAGGCTTGAGGAGCAGAGTCAAATAGAAACACAGTTTTAACTCAGAGTATAAAAACAAACATTAAGAAAATATATGTTCATTAAATATTAGTATTCCTAGGATATTTTACTAGCACACAAAATAACTTTAAATTAGAAATAGATGTTTTATTTATTTTATTTTGTTTCATTCAGTCATTTAGATGAGCCCTGGCTATACTGTGTATAAACATGTTAGCAAGATGTGCTCTGTGACTGTGTATGTTTATCTTTGATTGTGTTTTGTTTGGGGAATTAAATTTAGAACCTTAGAGGGGTTATACAGTTTACATGTGCTGTCTTCTCAGGTAGAGCTTTAAATTCTCTGTCTTATCCTTACTACAAAGAATTTAGGCTTTTGAATTCTTCATTTCTGATTTTCTTTTGATAAAGCCCTGCTTTTCATTGTGTTTCCTTTATTTCTCCTTCCAAATAACCCTGTAATATGGCTCTGTAACATCTTCTTTATCCATTTCTGCAAATGAAATTAGTTTGCCTCAGGTCCCACATAAATAAGTCGGACACAATTGTGAATTGTGACTCTTTCTTCTTTCGGCTGCTTGTGTGGCCCATTGCTTTGGAATACTTTTTTTTTCCTTTCTTTCTTTCTTCTTATTCTCTTTAAAGGTATTGTTCAGGGGTCACTTTAGTGTTCAAAGACTGATACTCAGCCAGTTCATTTCCTTCCAATGAAGAAGGACAATGCCCTCTTACTTATCTGGCCTCATTTCTTTTCTTAGGAGATACGTATTATAGAATGTATATTTTATTTTTTCACAGTTGCAGATAAACTAACCCTGCTTTTCAGTATATTGTACGTTCCCATTTTATTTCTTTTCTGGCAAGAAATGAGATTCAGTATACTTGTTAAAAGGACAGACGATCAATCTGTGCCTGAATTCTGATTCTAATTCTGTTTTGAATTCCATCTGGTCATACTTCAAGAGTGGATGAGTTGATTTTTTGTTGTTATTTTGGTAACCTCTATTTCTCCATTTGTAAAGTAGGTAGTATAATGTTACTGTATTTGTACTTCAGGGGTATATGAAAAATAGTGAGGATTGCTATTAGTTAACATAGCTACATTTTCATAAGTGTTAGAAGCAGTCCATATTGTTTATATTACTTATAAATTTGAAACTTTATATGTGTCTACATGTGCAAAATCAAGTGAATAAATAAGCCCAATTAAATACTCATAAATTTAAAAGTAGCATTTTATAGTTAAAATCATCTTTACATATATTATATAATAAAATTATTTTATTACTTTATGCATTTACGTGTGACCATGCAAGGACGTGTGCAAGGACTTTATGCAAGGACTTTATGCAAGGACGTGTGACCATGTCCTTGCTCTCACAACATATCATATACTCAAAACTCACAAATTTTCATAATAGGCAAAGAAAATTCAAGCAAAAATTAACTGTTTGGGTAATTATCTCCATTTTCCATTTCAGATTGCATGAGCACACATAGATTTGAAGTATTGTTTTTCTTTTCATTCAAGCTATGTTTATATCAAATGGAGCCAATTTACATCCAGTCTTCTTTGAGTCTTTATAATGGTTTACCTTTCATTCTTGATTTGATGTGAATCAATAATTTTGTTTTGAGTTGCTATTTACTGTATGGAAAATGTCCAGCCACTGAGTTACCTAGTTATTCTTCAGTGAATTCCTTCCCAAGGCTGCTATAGCAGTGCAGTTATCAATTTGAGTGCCTTCAGCTTTAAGTATTGAAAAAGCTAGACAAAAGTGGGCTAAATAATAAATCTACTTCCTCCATTAAAAGAAATTTGGAGTAGGTGTAGACTGTGTGGGTCATTACGTTGGTTCAGTGACACCATCAAGGACTCTGGTCCTTTCCATTTTTTATTCCTGGTGTCTTCAGTGTGCTAGCTTTTTGTGTTCAAGCTATTTTCCCTTATGGTCACAACACGGCTGCCACAGAAAGAACAATGTCCAATGAAATAATTTTCTTCCTTGGGTCTCTTTTTAAGAAGAAAAATTTCTGTACCAAAAGAAGCCTCATCAGCCAAAGTGAAATAACATGCTCACCTATGAATCAAACCTTGACCAGAGTTAAGAGATCATTGGAATTAGATTAAATATCTTAGGACTTATCCCTGAGTCACATGGTGGAGGGGTAGGATTCCTGTATTAAATTCTGATTCTAACAGCAAGTAGGAAGGGAATGCTATTAAATAGGAGGACAACAGAGTCTGCTCTTTCTAGGAATCGTCAACTTCCCTCTCAGCTTCTTCCTGAAAATCTTCCGTGAGGGAATTTTCCTGGCAACCTGCTTATTTAGCTTTGCTAATGGAGTTTCCTTTGAGAATTTCCTATGTTTCTCTGAAAGTAAGCCTAAAAAAGGGTCCCCAAATTTTGTCTTCATGTCACTATATTAACTGACTTATCTTAAAAGATGCTTACTCCTTGGAAGGAAAGTTATGAGCAACCTAGACAGCATATTAAAAAGCAGAGACATTACTTTGTCAACAAAGGTCCGTCTAGTCAAGGCTGTGGTTTTTCCAGTGGTCATGTATGGATGTGAGAGTTGGACTATAAAGAAAGCTGAGCGCCGAAGAATTGATGCTTTTAAACTGTGGTGTTGGAGAAGACTCTTGAGAGTCCCTTGGACTGCAAGGAGATCCAACCAGTCCACCCTAAAGGAGATCAGTCCTGGGTGTTCATTGGTAGGACTGATGTTAAAGCTGAAATTCCAATAATTTGGCCACCTGATGTGAAGTGTTGACTCATTTGAAAAGACCCTGATGCTGGGAAAGATTGAGGGCAGGAGGAGAAGGGGACGACAGAGGGTGAGATGGCTGAATGGCATCACTGACTCAATGGACATGGGTTTGGGTGGGCTCCGGGAGTTGGTGATAGACAGGGAGGCCTGGCGTGCTGCGGTTCATGGGTTCGCAAAGAGTTGGACATGATTGAGCAACAGAACTGAACTGAATTGCTCATATGCATTTAAAAATTAAAAAAAAAAACTTTATTGAGGTACAATTTGCATACAGTAATGTATGTTTTAAATGCCAGTTTGGTGAGTTTTGACATATGTGTACGCAAGATCAGACCAGTCAATCCTAAAGGAAATCAACCCTGAATATTCATTGGGAGGACTGATGCTGAAGCTGAAGCTCCAATACTTTGTTCACCTGATACAAAGAGCTGGCTCATGGGAATAGACCCTGGTACTGAGAAAGATTGAAGGCGATTGGAGAAGGGGATGACAGAGAATGAGATAGTTGGATGGTATCACCAACTCAATGGACATGAATTTCAGCAAACTGTGGGAGATGGTGAAGGACAGGGAAGCCTGGCATGCTGCAGTTCATGGGGTTGCAAAGAGTCAGACATGAGCTAGAGACTGAACGACAGCAATGCTTGTGTAGTCATCACAATAATAAAAAAAAATATACAACATTCTCATAACTCAGAAATTCTCTTTTTACTCATATCTCTCCAAACCTGGCCATAGACATCCAGTGACTTTCTTTCTGTAACCATAGGTTAATTTTTTTTTTTTTTTAGAATTTCATATAAATGAAATCGTTCAGTACTTACTATTTTTTATGACTTATTTCACTAAGCATATGTTTAGAGTCATACACATTTACATTAGTAGTTTGGTCCTCTTTATTATGACTTGCATTCCAATTTATAGTTCTATGATAGCTTCTTTATCTATTTACCTGTTAATGGATTTTTAGATTATTTCCAGGTTTTAGCTGTTAGGAATGAAGCTGCTATGAACATTCACTTAGAAGTCTTTGTGTTGATAAGAGTTTTCCTTTAATTTAGCTAGTGTTAATATTTAGGAGTGGGATTGCTGCATCTTATGGTAAGTATGTATTTTACTTCATGTAATTCTGTCAAACTGTTATCAAAAGTTATACCATTTTACATTCCCAACAGCAATGTACACAGTTTCTTTGCTCCACATCCTTCTCAACATTTGGTATTGTCAATCTTTTGAAAATTTTAGCTGTTATAAATTCCATAACTTTATTGCATGTTTGATTTTCATATCCTGGATGACTAATGGTGTTTTTTATTTTCTCATGGACTTATTGTTTATGTACATATGTTCTATTGTTGAAGTCTTCTCAAAATGTCACAATTTATTCTTTCTTTTTATTATTAAGTTGTATTTATACATTCTGGATATAAATCCCATGACAGATAAGTGAATTGTAAATCTTTTCCCCCAATATATGGCATGCTTTTTCATTTTCTGGACAGTATTTCAAAAAGTTGAAGTTTTTAATTTTTATGAGTTATAATTTGTTGATGTTTTCTTTTATGATTTGTGCTTTTTATATACTATATAAGAGTGCTTTGTCTATCTCTGAGTTGCAAAGAAACCCTCCTTTGTTGCCTTCTATAATATGCCAGGAAAACTTTTTCCTTAAAGGGTCAGATAACAAATATCTTAGGTGTCTGACTCTGTGCGATCCTATGGACTGTGGCTCACCGTGTTCCTCTGTCTACGGGATTCTTCAGGCAAGAATACTGGAGTGGGTTGCCATGTCCTCCTCCAGGGGATCTTCCTGACCTGGAGTCTCTTACATCTCCTGTATTGGCAGGCGAGTTTTTTTTTTTGTTTGTTTGTTTGTTTTGTTTTTTTTTATCACTAGCACCACCTGGGATCCTCTCTTTTAGGTTTTTGCTTTTTCAGTGTTTGCTTTCTAATTTTGGGTTTTACTTTCCCGTATGAATTTTAGTATCAACTTGACTCAAGGAAAGAAGAAAAATTTCCTGATATTTTTCTTGGGATTGCCCTCATTTTATAAATTAATATAGAGAGAATTGTTAAAACTATTAGAGATGTTCTAACCAAGAAAAAGGGTATTTTTTAACTTGCTTGAGCATACTTTGTTGAAACTCTCTGGAGTGTTTTAAAATTTTCCTCATAGAGATCTGCAAATTTCATGTTAATTTTATTCCTAAGAATTTCATCTTTTTTTTTTTCCTTTGGGAATATCTCTACCATTATCTTGTCTAGCTGATATTACTTATGTTTTTAAAGGCTATTGATCTCTATATGATGAATATTTATCTTGAACTTTACTGAACTATTTTATTGGTTTTATTTGGTTTTAATGTTGAATCTCCAGGTTTTTCTATATATGCTATCACATTATCTGAAAATACAGGTAGTTTTCCTTCTTTTTTAAAATTGAAGTATAATTGACATACATTATATTAGTTTCAGATGTATAACATAATCATTTGATGTTTCCATTGATATATATTGCAAAATGACCACCACAATACATCTAGTTAACATCTATCACTGACACAGTTAATTTTTTTTTTTTTTTTTGTAATGAGAACTTTTAAAATTTACTCTTTTGGCAACTTTCAAATATGCAATACAGTATTATTGTAGTCACCTATACATCACATTTCTAGGACTTATTTATTTTATACCTGGAGGTTTCTACTTTTTGACTACCTTGGTGGTGGTGGTTTAGTCACTAAGTCGTGTCTGACTCTTGCGACCCATGGACTGTAACCCACCTGGCTCCCCGTCCATGGAATTCTCCAGGCAAGAAAACTGGAATGGGTTGCCATTTCCTTCTCCAAGAGATCTTCCTGACCCAAGAATCAAACCTGGGTCTCCTGCATTGCAGGCAGATTCTTCACCAACTGACCTACAAGGATTTCTCTACCTTAAGGAGCTTGACCGCCTTAAAAAGTTCTATTTCAGTTATTTTTACCCCTAATTAATTTCTCTTTTCTTGTTACTTTGAGTGATACCTCTGTACAGTGCTGAATAATAAAAGAAATAGTGGGCATCTTTGCCTATTCCTGATTGTAGTTGAAATGGCTGTAGTGTTTCCTTATTAAATAAGATGCTAGCTTTACTGCTAAAAAAGTACAAGTGGAAGCAAAAAGACCAGTTATGAAGCTATGGCAGTAGTATTAATATTAGTTTTTAGAGTAATGGAATTTTTAAGACACAGTAAACTAAAGTTATCCTAAAATATTTTAGTCTGTTTCTCTGGTGAGACCAGATATTTGATAAATATACCTGGTAAAAGGTTATTAGTAAGACATAAGCAGGTCAATCAATTCAAAACCTGTATTTGTGTCAATGAACAGCATTTTGCCTGAGACAGATAGAACTTATTATTTAAAAAATGGCAAAGTTTTCTCTGACACCAAATCAAAAAGGTGACTGACTGCCTTTTAATGTATTCTCATTTGTGTTGTTGACTGGGCGCTAAGAGTGGAAATGACCATTATGTACTTTTTGTGAATTTAAATGACAATTACATTTCTGAGTAATGCTTTACATTTTGTTCTTTACTTGGTTGAATTTCCATTAAGCAAAAAAGAAAAAAAAATTACTGTTCATTATTCTGGATATTCTTTTTGGGAATAATCTTAATTAAGAAATGCCATAACAATATCCTTATTTTCAAAAAATAGCCCATTATAAAAAAAGAAAAAAAATGTAAGTAGATTATACTCATCAAATTTTGAATCTGAGTATAATTCTCTTAGCAAGTTATTCTCTTAAAAGGTAGTGTTACTGAGGCCCTGCTAGCTCTGGAAAATAGGTCCATTCACAGTTATACTTAATGTTAATATTTGTACATTCTTATATATAGAAATGAAAAGAAAGGATGCAAATTAATTTTAAAATCGACATATCTTTATAAATTGTCTATGTGATACAGTTCCATAAAAGTGTGATTTATTTACTGCCTTTGAGTTGATAGTTAAACCTACTGTCATTAAATCTACTGTCAAGAACAAAAAGAATGAGGGTCATATCCTGCTGTAGTTTTGACTATGATGATTCTAATTGAAGTCAGTGGTTGTTTGGTGTATGAAATGATGACAGTCTGTAAACTGATAATTTGATTCAACTGGAACCTTCAACTTTGTCTTCTGAAGCATACAGCAAGAGTGGCATCTGAGTAAATTTTTCAATGAAAAACTACATCTTTCAAATATATTTTGCCTTGTACATCCTTGTGACAAGATTATTACTCAATCAGTTTTCCTTTGATTTATCAGAAGTACATTAGTAATGGACATTGTTATTATTTTGCTTCTCATTATCATATTGTGCATGGATGTTGCATTTCATTCTGTTTGTAATATAAACAGTCATGTAAGTGTTGAAAGTATTATGTTTCAGAGTTTAGAGTGGTTATCTCTAGAAAACAGAAAGCTATTTCCCTAGCTATGATTATGCTTAATTGTTCATAAATGTCTGCATAATAATGCTCTTGTTTACTTATCCTCCTTGTTTATTTTCATCCCTGCTAGGCCCCTTGTATAATGCAAATTTGTCATTCTATATCCTTAAACCAGAGTGTTGAATTTACATTAGATTATCTTGCTGCCTTTACTCTATAATCACTTTTCAGATACTTTGAAATAAACTGACCCAGTTTTGAAATGGATTCTAAAATTGCAATTCAAAAGAAAGATGCAAATGCATATTATTTTATCTACATCATTGTGATAATAAAAATACACCTATTGTTAAAATTAAGTAAAATTTTAACACCTATTGTTAACATTAAAAACACCAACAGATATAATAAAGATAAATAGAAAAGGCAGTGTTTCTACAAAGCACTGTTAGAAAAGCTGCTGCTGCTAAGTCGCTTCAGTCGTGTCCGACTCTGTGCGACCCCATAGACTGCAGCCCACCAGGCTCCTCTGTCCCTGGGATTCTCCAGGCAAGAATACTGGAGTTGGTTGCCATTTCCTTCTCCAATGCATGCATGCATGCTAAGTTACTTCAGTCGTGTCCGACTCCGTGTGACCCCATGGACAGCAACCCACCAGGCTCCTCTGTGCATGGAATTCTCTAGGCAAGAATATTGGAGTGGGTTGCCATTTCCTTCTCCACTTACAAAAGCTACCTTTCACATTATTTTTAAACAAATATAGCAAATTTAATAATTACTTTGCAATGAAAACCTTGTCTGTGTGTATGTTGACATTGCTATCGCAGAAAGTATCTAGAGAACAATTGTTTCTAGAAAGAAACATTAGAGTTTTGACTTTGATTTCTTGGTGGAGGGGGAGGAGGATTTTTCTTTCTTTAGACAGATCACTGCAACAGCAGATAGATCCTAGTACAGACCTTGGAGGTTATAATCATAGATCAGAGATCTGGGTACAAATTAAATCAAGAAGAAAGACTTATATTAAACCGACATCCCATACGAAGTTGATTTTGAAATCAGACAGCTCAAAAATATGGTTGAACACATTACTATGAAATACAAAGACACCCAATTTGAATCAATAAAGCAAGACTCAGAATCAAGATTTCTGACATGAAATTCTCCCCTGTGAAGCCTTTCTGCTTTCAGTAAAGCAGATCCCATTTCCAGTTTATATGTATCATAAGTTTTCTAGGGCTTCCCTGAGAGCTCAGTTGGTAAAGAAACTGCCTGCAATGCAGGAGACCCTGGTTCAATTTCTGGGTTGGGTAGATCCACTGGAGAAGGGATAGACTACCCACTGCAGTATTCTTGGGCTTCCTTTGTGGCTCAACTGGTAAAGAATCTGCCTGCAATGTGGGAGACCTGGGTTCAATCCCTGGGTTGGGAAGATTCCCTGCAGAAAGGAAAGGCTACCCACTCCAGTATTCTGGCCTGGAGAATTCCATGGAATGCATAGTCCATGGGGTCACAAAGAGTTGGACACGACTGAGTGACTTACACTTTTTCACGTTCACCCTCTGTCCAGAATCCTTGGTTCAGGGCATGTAACCTAAGCTGGCTCAAGCAGGAGGAATTGCTGTGACAAAAGAATTTTGGGGGGAGGGATCTGGAAAATATGTTATGTATTGTGAAGCTTGGAATTGCATTAGCTGTTTCACCATTATGAAATAAGCCAGCCTGAGGATAAAGCATACTTTAAAAGATCAGAACTGAGAGAATCACTGATCAAATCATACTTGAAGCCTCAAATCACATCTGAAGCCTATCGTACCTTTGAACTTTCAATTAAACAAGCTAGTGTGCATGCATGCATGCTAAGTTGCTTCAGTCATGTACAACTCTTTGCGACCCTATGGACTGTAGCCCACCAGGCTCCTCTGTCCATGCAATTTCCCAGGCAAGAGAACTGGAGTGGGTTGCCATTTCCTTCTCCAGGGGATCTTCCCAACCCAGGGATCAAACCCGGATCTCCTGCATTGCAGGCAGACTCTTTACCATCTGAGCCACTGGGGAAGTCCAATGTTTTTGAAATGTTTTTGAAACATGAAATCAGATTTTAAAGTGAGAATCCCTGACCCCTCCCCCAGTAAAAAGTGTCACCCATTTTGTGACCCTCTTGCTATTAGTATAATTGTCACAGCTACTGCTACATCTTCTTGTTAGATTTTAGTCCTTTCACTTCTATGTTTTTTTGATACCAAACAGCAATAATCATTACACACTATTTTAACAAATAACTTAAGGCACTCAGAAATGGTGTATAAACAACTGCATATGTGAGCCTGGACCAACAGTTTTCAAACTCATAAGAATCACCTATGGAACTTTTAAAATCCCAGACCTCACATCTGCAACATCCCAGACCAGGCAAATCTGATGCAAGTAGTCATTTCATAGTTGAAAGAAGTGACTTAAATGCCAGCCAGTATTTCTTATATATTTTCATGGATCTAGATTCCCCAAGCTGGAACATGTTAACTCTAATAATAAAGTATTTACAATCAATAATGATAGGAAATTGTCATTTATAATTTCTTGTAAGTCATTTGTGCAACTGATTATATTAATCCTTGATTCCATCAGCATAGCTTCAGTTCAGTTCAGTTGCTCAGTGGTGTCTGACTCTTTGTGACCCCATGGACTGCAGCACGCCAGGCTTCCCTGTTCATCACCACTCCTGGAATTTGCTTAAACTCATATCCATCGCTTCGGTGATGCCATCCAACCATCTCATCCTCTGTCGCTCCCTTCTGCCTTCAATCCTTCCCAGCATCAGGGTCTTTTCCAGTGAGTCAGTTCTTTGCATAAGTGGCCAAAGTATTGGAGTTTCAACTTCAGCATCAGTCCTTCCAATGAATATTCAGGACTGATTTCCTTTAGAATGGACTGGTTGGATCTCCTTGCAGTCCGAGGGACTCTCAAGAGTTTTCTCCAACACCACAGTTCAAAATACCACTGCAAAGTGACATTTTAAATTAGTATCATGTATTAAAAGGGGCAGAATTTTGATTTAAGATAGATCTAGATTCTAAACCTGATTACTTAGACAGTATTTAACTAGATTCACCTAATATTTTTTCATTTCTAAAGTGAAAATCATTAAACTTCTTCAAAAGATTTTGAGGAGAAATAAAATAATGAAAGTATGCACCTACTATAGAATTTTGTATAAAGTAGAAACTAGTACATTGTACTTGTTGTTACTTGAATTCCTTGGCTACTTAATTCTTTTACATATAATTTTAAAAATTTTATTTATTTAGAATGGTTATGGAAAATTACCAATTTGGAGAGACTTGGTATAGTAATGATAGACCCATCAGTTTAGTTCTTTGAGCCCCAGCTAGGTTGCTGGTGAAAGGAAACTAAAGGCTTAGTGCCTTAAACCTCCCAAGAGTAGCCTAGTGATCTTTAAAAATCTGTTGCCTGCTAGGATTTATATTTATCTTGAAACAGAAATTACGTGAAAATGAAAATAAGGGAAAAGGTCATAGTTGTGCATTATGTGTCTATTGTTGACAAGGCAAAACATTACTCACATTTAATGAAGTGATAAGACCGTGAATATGGCAATGATTGATTAAATAACATTGTAAGCATCCATACAATAAGGGTCTAAAGATTTCAGGTAAAGTTATAGAGTTAGATTTATTTGAATCTGTTGTATAGTATGTTATAACTATCATTCACCAGAAAATTGTGCCCTAGAGAACTTTAATTACAAAATAAATGATTAAATAGGAATGCAGTACTAGACAAAAGAAATATTATGCTGCAACAACTTTTCACCTCCTACATGATAATCTAAAAACAATTCGGATGAGAAATAAAGAGTATTATTCTCAGTGCAGTGTTATTTTCAATTTGTTTAAAATTACCATTACTATCTGTCTAACATCTCCTAAGCATCCTGAAGGTTTATGAATTTTCTTAATATAGGAAAAGAAAGAATGTGGGACTCAAGAGGACTATGGCCAGGATCATAACATTTAATTCAAAACTAGTATAAATAAGGAGATATCATATTTTACTGTCAGTGGTTGTTCCTGGTCATTATATGATTATTGAAAATTCAAAGTGGATAAAATAGATTTTCTTGGGACTTAAATTTTTACTTATGAGGTCATTATAACCAGAAGTTTTTTTGACACAGTTTAGTTGACTATTTCCACAAAAGATTTATTTTAAGCTCTGCTTTGTTATTTTCATCACTAACTTTTCTTTAGTTAGTGTTTTTAATAATGTCAAATACTGTCTATTATTTTGTGCTTTCTTATTGAGGAACCCTTAAACATAATCCATTAAGATATTATGTTCACTTAAAGTTTATTTTCAGCATCTATTTATGAAATATATTTTGTCTCCTCCAACTTTTTCTTTTGTTCAAAACAATAAGGAACTTAAAACTAAAATTCATCAGTATTCAATATGGAACACAGGAAATCACACTAGTTATATCAAGCAGAAAGAGATTTAGTACAAGGAATTAGGTGTACAAGGGAGAAGGGAATGGCCGCACACTCTAGTGTTCTTCCCTGGGAAATCCCGTGGACAGAGAAGCTTGGTGGACTATAGTCCATGAAGTCACAGAGTTGGACACAACTTAACAACTAAACCACCACCACATTAGGTGTACAAAATCGTCAGAAAAGTGGTGAACTGAATTTCAAGGGTGACATTACTAGTGTTCATGCTCACTGCCACAAGGAATCAGAGTTGCTACCGTGAAGAATTAGGAAACTAAATTCAAAGTAATCCTCTGAATACATCTCAGCTACTCTTCAATCTTGAGAATGATGAATGGGAGGGGAACACAAAAGTAACTTCAAACAACTCGAATCTGGGAGGTCCAAACATCAGCCTGTCATTACTGTCAGTGGAATAATATGCTTTGTGTCTTCCTTCAAGTCTCACATGAAAGCATCTCATTTATAAAATATAAAACATGGATTGGTAAAATATAAAATATGGATTGGTAATCTGGGAAATATTGCAGTGTTTCAAGCTCTTGTGATGGAGAAAGTAGCATAGGAGATGATGGAAAGGTTTCCACAAGTCAGCATACAATAGCCATCACAGTCCTTTCTTTTGGCAAATAGCACCCATATCCATGCTTGTGTTTAAATTCTTAAGCACCAACAATAGCAAACATCTATTCCAACAAAGCGATTGCAGCTATCCCTCATACAAACAAAAGGAGGCCCCAAATCTTATCAGTCACAATATCTGTTTCTATCGTATGTTAATTCCTCTTCTGGGAGAGCCACATGACACTTTTGATATCCTGCAGCCTAAAGACTGAACTATAAGGTAGTAGTCATTAATACTTCTTCACTTAATAGGGGAAGGAGAGGGACAAAATAAAATATTGATGTTTGCCAAATACACAAATATATGCAAAGAAAGGAAGGATGACTACATGTCTACTGCATCCCTCATGTCTTCAGTAGTTCAAATTAAGACCTTCTTGTTAGTACCCATTTCTTGTTCATTTGTAGTCAGCAAACTGTTTTTTTGATCATGGTTACTTGATGGTCCTGTGAGCCAAGACTTCATTCCTGAAGAGTCCCAGTTCTTAGTGATGCTGCTGGTGCTGGATATTTGGGCTTCTTCCATTAACTTATACTATTGGGCATGCAAGTATTCTTAAAATGGGAATGACAACCCACTCCAGTATTCTTGCCCAGAGAATCCCATGGACAGAGGAACCTGGCAGTCTACACTCCATCGGGTCACAAACAGTTGGATACAACTGAATGACCAACACACACACATGCAAGTATTTACTCAGAGGCACTCTATGAAATCCTCTAATTTGCAGACATCTCTGTTTTGAGAAGCAGCAACTCTATTTCCCGTTGATAGTCAGAATCAATCATCCAAGTTATCACAATATTTCAATATAGTGATGCTAAATTTTAACAATAATTATCATAGTACTTGTATTTTCTTTTATTTCCCCCATGTTGAGTTTACATGATGCCAGTATATCCATTTTGGATGTTGAGGTTTTCTGTTTTGATACAGGTGTAAGTCACTTTTTACATTGACTTTATTTAGTGATAGTTTTGTGGAAGTTTCCTACTTGAACAGACAGGTTAGTAAATTCCAAACTAAGATAGATGTGTAGTTTTACCTGGGCAAATAAGGAAAAGCATTACTTGCTAATATGGCACCCTTTTTGCTGCTTTCTCTCTCACATTGCTTTGCCAACAAAGGTCTGTCTAGTCAAAGCTCTGGTTTTTCCAGTAGTCATATATGGATGTGACAGTTGAACCACAAAGGAGGCTGAGCTCTGAAGAACTGATGCTTTTGAACTGTGGTTCTGGAGAATACTCTTAAGAGTCTCTTGGACATCAAGGAGATTAAGTCAGTCAATTCTAAAGGAAACTAACTCTGAATATTCATTGGAAGGACTGATGCTGAAGCTGAAGCTCTAATACTTTGGCCACCTGATATGAAGAGCCGACTCATTTCTAATGCTGGGAACGATTGAAGCCAGGATAAGAATGGGATGACAGTGAACAAGATGGTTGTATGGCATCACTAACTCAATGAACATGGGTTTGAGAAAGCTCTGGGAGATGGTGATGGACAGGGAAGCCTGGTGTGCTTCAGTTTATGGGGTTGCAAATAGTCGGACACAACTGAGTGACTGAACAACAGCTCTCACATACACAAAAAGGGCTTGAGATATAAGAAAGTACCATAGAGTTAGATATTAACTCCTTGATTTGAATTCCACATTATAGAGAAGACATTTTGTAGATACACCAACATGAAGTAGTCTGAAAAAATATAATTTTGTTTTTCAAAGTGTGTTTTTGACATGTTATGACATACAAGGTAAAAAGTTATTCAGAATAAGATTTTTTTAATCTGACTTGGATATTAATTGGGCGTTAACCACAAGCCTGATGTTTCTGAATAGTCTCCTTTTTCTCTGAACTATTTTCTTACAAAACTCTTATCTACATTAAAATGTTAAAAGCTAAAACTTTCATCCAGAAGTTTGGAAATAAAAATATGCAGGTATTATTACACATGTGAAAAACAGACATGAAGGATGAATAGAATTCATCACATAAATAGATATACAGGGCTTGGAATTCAGGAAAGCATTCATGGAAAAGCTATACCTATAAGAATAAATGAAGGAAACAAAGTGTGTTTGGAAAGAGAGGAGAAGAGAACTTGTAAGATGTTGGGATAGTAAATCGGAGCAGCTCTTTAAGGTTCTTTTTAATAAAAAACAAAACAAAACAACAAGTAGTGAAGGGTTTGTATTGTGTCCAAAGAACATGGAGGATATATTGGAAGAAGTAAACCTGGGGTAAGGCAGATCAGTTAGGTTGTTGTTAAGGAGTCCAGACAGGAGTTGAGAGTGACCCAAACTGGGATATTGGAAGTGGAAATTGAAAAATATACAGATTTAAGAGTTCTTTTAGAAAGTAAAAGAGATAATATTTAGGACTAATTAAATTATTGAGTGGATGGCATTGTCAAGACATTCCTTTTGGATAGTGATCAGTGCAATATATAGCACAAAATCATATTTATCTTTAACTTTGTTCTTTGGCCCATAAGGCTGGGTAACTATAATAAGAAAACAAAGGATATATATCATACACAAAAGGAAATCTACTCTAGAAGAAAACAAAGAAACAAACTATACAAGAAAACAGGGATATATGCCATATATTCTTTCTTTTAAAAAAATTGAAGTATTTACAATTTTGTGTTGATTTCAGTTGTACAGCAAAGTGATTCAGATTCTTTTCCTGCATATATATACACATATATATGTACTATCTATCTCTCTCTATATATATATATCCCAACCCCCAAGTTACCCTTTGGTAACCGTAAGTTTGTTTTCTATGTCTGTGAGTCTGTTTCTATTTTGTAAATAAGCTCATTTGTGACCATTATGTTCTTTTTCTCCCACTTCCTGACATGAGTACATGAAAACATCCTGCCTTCATTCCCTTACTCAAAGCACACAGATATTTACCAGGAAATTTTAGCAGTGGTTTCCAAATGCAAGTCTATTTATAAATGGGCTGAATCAGAATAATTTTGGAGGAAGGTATGTACTGAAAATACAGATTCCTGGATACTGTATACTAAATAAGCAGTACTTATGTGGAGACCAGGAACCTACTTTTTAAACAAGTACCCCAGATATTTATGTATAGACAGGTTTCTGAACCAAGGTAGTGAACTCTGTATTGACCCTCGTCCTCTGATACCCACTTAGTATGTGACCGCAAGAGGAAAGCAGAAAAATGTCCTCACTGGTGACCTTGCAAAGGGTATGGGTTCCATTTCATTGATTTTCTCCTCCAATCAAGAATGAAGAAACTGGATAAAAAGTTTTCTCCCATTTATGGTTTTGCTGTATATAGCTGTGAGAAAGACTCAAACAGAACCAAAAGCAGAGTACATCTAAAATTATGGCTTGATTTACAATTTTCCATTTTCTCTTAAAGCAACCTCAGCCCTTTTCTTCATTCTTTGTTTAGCTTTCTTTCAATGTTACTAACTGACTCCCCTCCCCATGAGATACTTTATGTAAGGTAATAATTGTATAATTAAATAATATTTCATTGTTTATAGTAAGTAAAGCAAAAGAAGGAAGTTTTTTGAGGAAGTTCAGAACTCACCTATTTTGTTCATAGGGCTTATTGTGTTTATCAGTTATTTTAGTTATGTGTTGTTTATTATGATCAATGTTCATAATTAATTATTAATGCTTCTCATCCTTTTGTTTTCCTTATTAACTAAATTCATGTAATATAATAAAATATATTTAATACATAACACTTATTTTAAAATATATAGAATTTGCTAATTGTTAAAAATAATTCTTGCAATATTATCAGCACTCTGCACTGAGCATTATCATTTCATTAGTTACAGAACTTTTTGTAGCTCATTCTGTGTATTTCCTCTATTATTTGAAATTTAAGAAATACATTTGCTGATTGCAGTGTGGCCATGAATTGCAGTTCTTGAGAATGTGATGGGAAATGAGCTTGAGGATACAAATGTATATTTAATGACATGAAGCAAGAGTAAGATTTTTATAGTGAGGGTATTTTTCTTGGCTTTTGAAGAACACTAGTCCGCTCCTACCTGTGTGAAGCTAAAGTTATGTGTTTTAAAAAATCTCTATCTTCATTCACTCATGTCGTTATGTAATTTTAAGTGCTAAGATTTTCTTTTGATTATTTAAAATAATATAGAACACCTCAAGTTGTTTTATATTTGGAAAACACAAGTAAATTTTTATTGTTATCAACATGCCTTAATAGTATGGAAGAAGTTTGTATTTATTTTGGTCTTACTATGAATTTCTTCTTTATCCCCTTTTCATGTAGTCCTAATGTATTTTTTATATAAGTGTTCAACTTTTGCTTTTCACATTTAGATCTACACTCTATCTGGAATTAATATTTGTGTGGGGTAGCAGTTTTGTGCTGGAATCAGCTTGCAAGAGATGCATCTGATCCCAACTCTACATTCTGTGGCATCAGAGTAGTAGTTGGATTATCCATGGTGGAAGTCTTTAATCCCTCAGAAATTGGTACATGCTAAAAATCTGTCTCCAGATCCCCTTGCCCCAGAGAAGGGGTCGTTAAACGTTTCCTTTCACATCATTTGAAGGTAGGAATCTAGTTTGGTCTTATTTTCCATATGGAGAACCAGTCGTCACAGCATCATTTGGTGCAGCATCATCACACATAATCATTGATGCTCTCTCAATTATATACCAGAACTGTATTATGCACATATGTAAGTCTTGTCACAAGTTTAGCTGAACTGGAGAAAGCTGAGCTGCTAGGTGTTGGAGTAGCCAATTAAAACAACAATCCAAAATGGTAGTACAGTCAAGACTTTAATCACTTAGTGTGACATTATAAGCAAGAGGCTAAACCAGAGAAAGTGCAAACTCCCTTGTTCTCTTCCCCTACCATGAAAGGGTGAAGCAGTTGAGGGTTAGGTTTGGATTTGCGCAGACGTGGAATTCATCTCACTATCAAGGAAGCCCTGAACAAAAATTCCTACAGTTTTCTGGGCCTGAGGACCAGTGGAGGGTGAGAGGAAAAGGCTAGGAATGGAAAAGTACTGGATATTGACTTAAAGTGGAGAAAATGTACCTCCACCTCCATTAAGAGCTTTCAGCAAAGACACCTGAGAAAGGATTCTGTTGAAAGTCCTCTAGAGAGAATCTTTGGAATGAAGACACCCAGGCTAGAAATGCAGGTATGTGTAAGGGGACGGTGGACCAGGGATTCTGAGTCTTCTTTCAGAGATAATGCAATGACAGTGCATCACGTCTGGGGTATGGGGGACAGCTTTCTCTGCATAAGGCCTGTCATATAAAGCCATTGCGGGTGCCCATGGTTGGACCTGAAAAGAACCCCATACGGGTTTTTTTTTGTTGTTGTTGTTTGGCTAGGAGCCAGACTTCTGAAATCTGTTTCTTTACTATTATGCCACTTTGTTCTATTTTTCTATCCCTGGGTTGTTGCTAAAATTTTCAAATTTATATACATTTATATTTCTGGATATTTGGGAAGGTGATTCAATTTTCTTCTTCTTCTTGTTCTTCTTCATTTACTTATAGACACATTGCTATTTGGATTATCTTCTGTAGGAAGGAGCTTCCCTGGTAGCTCAGTTGATAAAGAATCCCCCTGCAATGCAGGAGACCCAGGTTTGATTCTTGTCTTGGGAAGATCCCCTGGAGAAGGGATAGGTTACCCACTCCAGTAGGAATGTTGTGGGAAAAGTCCCTTACACAGCTTTATGCATTTATATCCACCATGTATTGTTACTTTTCTTTGTGTGCGTGCTCAGTCATGTCCGATAATTTGTGACTCCCTAGACTGTACATTCCAGACTCCTCTGTCCATGGTATTCTCCAGGCAAGAATACAGGAGTGGGTTCCCATTTCCTTCTCCAGAGGATCTTCCTGACCCAGGCATCGAACCTGAGTCTCCTGCTTGGCAGGTGGATTCTTTACCACTGTGCCACCTGGGAAGCCCCACTAGTTGATGACGTCTTTGTTTTTATTAATCTACTATTTATCCTTGCTTATTCTTAACATAAGATCAATACCTTGACTTTAAAATTCATTAAACATGTGCTGCCAACTGAACTGAAAACCAAGCTTTGCCTGGAAAGAATCTTTTACTTAAATGTTCTATCCAAAGTTCTTAAATGTAACAAGATCTATGTGTCAATACTCTGCCACACAAGTAAATTTAACAGAATTAAATGTTTTAAATAAAGAACTTTAATTTTTATACTGATTTTCTTTTATGCTATGAAAATATGGTTGACTATGTGGCTCAGATCATGAACTCCTTATTGCCAAATTCAGGCTTAAAATGAAGAAAGTGGGGAAAACCACTAGACCATTCAGGTATGATCTAAATCAAATCCCTTATGATTATACAGTGAAAGTCAGAAATAGATTTAAGGGACAAGATCTGATAGACAGAGTGCCTGAGAACTATGGATGGAGGTTCATAACATTGTACAGGAGACAGGGATGAAGACCACTCCCAAGAAAAAGAAATGCAAAAAAGCAAAATGGCTGTCTGAGGAGGCCTTACAAATAGCTGTGAAAAGAAGAGAAGCAATAAGCAAAGGAGAAAAGGGAAGATATACCCATTTGAATGCAGAGTTCCAAAGAATAGCAAGGGGAGATAAGAAAGACTTCTTCAGTGATCAGCACAAAGAAATAGAGGAAAATAATAGAATGGAAAAGGCTAGAGATCTCTTCAAGAAAAATAGAGATACCAAGGGAACATTTCATGCAAAGATGGGCTCAATAAAGGACAGAAATGGTATGAACCTGACAGAAACAATAGATATTAAGAAAAAGGGGCAAGAATACACAGAAGAACTGTACAAAAAAGATCACGACCCAGATAATCACGATGGTGTGATCACTCACCTAGAGCCAGACATCCTGGAATGTGAAATCAAGTGGGCCTTAGGAGGCATCACTACGAACAAAGCTAGTGGTGGTGATGGAATTCTAGTTGAGCTATTTCAAATCCTAAAAGATAATTCTGTGAAAGTGCTTCACTCAATATGCCAGCAAATTTGGGAAACTCAGCAGTGGCCACAGGACTGGAAAAGGTCAGTTTTCATTTCAATCCTTAAGAAAGGCAATGCCAAAGAATGCTCAAACTAGCACACAATTGCACTTATCTCACATGATAGTAAAGTAATGCTCAAAATCCTCCAAACCAGGCTTCAGCAGTATGTGAACTATGAACTTCCAGATGTTCAAGCTGGATTTAGAAAAGGCAGAGGAACCAGAGATCAAATTGCCAACATCTGCTGGATCAACAAAAAAGCAAGAGAGTTCCAGAAAAACATCCATTTCTGCTTTATTGATTATGCCAAATCCTTTGACTGTGTGTATCACAATAAAATGTGGAAAATTCTGAAAGAGATGGGAATACCAGATCACCTGACCTGCCTCTTGAGAAACCTGTATGCAGGTCAGGAAGCAACCGTTGGATATGGAACAACAGACTTGTTCCAAATAGGAGAAGGAGTACGTCAAGGCTGTATATTGTCACCCTGCTTATTTAACTTATATGCAGAGTATATAATGAGAAACGCTGGACTGGATAAAACATAAGTTGGAATCAAGATTGCCAGGGGAAATATCAGTAACCTCAGATATGCAGATGACACCACCCTTCTGGCAGAAAGTGAAGAACTAAAGAGCCTCTTGATGAAAGTGAAAGAGGAGAGTGAAAAAGTTGGCTTAAAGCTGAACATTCAGAAAACTAAGATCATAGCATCTGGTCCCATCACTTCATGCCAAATAGATGGGGAAACAGTGGCTGACTTTATCTTTGGGGGCTCCAAAAATCACTGCAGATGGTGATTGCCCATGAAATTAAAAGACATTTGCTCCTTGGAAGGAAAGTTATGAGCAACTTAGACAGCATATTAAAAAGCAGAGACATTGCTTTGCCAACAAAGGTCCGTCTAGTCAAGGCTATGGTTTTTCCAGTAGTTGTGTATGGATGTGAGAGTTGGACTATAAAGAAAGCTGAGCGCTGAAGATTTGATGCTTTTGAACTGTGGTATTGGAGAAGACTCTTGAGAGTCCTTTGGACTGCAAGGAGATCCAACCATTCCATCCTAAAGGAGATCAGTCCTGGGTGTTCATTGGAAAGACTGATGGTGAAGCTGAAACTCCAATACTTTGGCCACCTGATGTGAAGAGCTGACTCATTTGGAAAGACCCTGATGCTGGGAAAGATTGAGGGTAGGAGGAGAAGGGGACGACAGAGGATGGGATGGTTGGGTGGCATCACCGATCAATGGACATGAGTTTGGTTACACTCCGGGAGTTCATGATGGACAGGGAGGCCTAGCGTGCTGCAGTTTATGGGGTCGCAAAGAGTCGGACACAACTGAGCGACTGAACTGAACTGATGTTTGTCTACAGAAGTTGTAAGCATTTATTCTTAACTGGTTTTACTCAGTTGGTAAATTAATTAGTGATCAGTGAATATTTGAAATTATGTCCCATGCCCAAAATATTCTGAAATCACTCTCTCTTGACAATTTAGGGACAAGGCCAACTTGTTGGTCATTAGAAAGTGTGACAGAAGTGTTTATAGAAAGTGAAAATTTTGAAAGCCATGAATTTAAAAGTAAAGGATGAGTTGATAAAAGGAGAAAATGTAAATTTTGAGATATATGTTTCATTTATAAAAATGATATATAATTTGTTTTAGGTCATAATCTAAATTTTGTAGTATCATCTTCTTCAGTTCAAGAATGATTATATCAGGCTACTAAGTTTGCATCATTAATGAGTGTTATGCATAGGATATAGAACATGATTGTTAAAGTATCAGGACAGTTAGTAATAATGAAATTTTTCTATTTACAAATTTCTCTTTCCTTAGATCTCAGCAAGATGAAATGGCTTAAACTGGAATGTAAGTGTTTTCTTTAAAAATATTATTTAAATTTTATGAAATTTGTACAGTTAGTCCTCCATATCCACAGGCTCTGTTTCTGTGGATTCAATCAAGCACAGATAGAAAATATTTGGAACTAGTGCTCAGGGCTGGTGCACTGGGAAGACCCAAAGAGATGGGATGGGGAGGAAGGTGGGAAGGGGATCAGGATGGGGAGCACATGTAAATCCATGGCCAATTCATGTCAATGTATGGCAAAAACCACTACAATATCATAAAGTAATTAGCCTCCAACTAATAAAAATAAATTAAAAAAAGAAAATGTTGGAACAAAAATCCCAGAAAGTTCCAAGAAGCGAAACTTGAATTTGTTGGATGATGGCAACTATTTACATAGCATTTACATTGTATTTACAACTATTTGCATTTCATTGTATTATTATTTAGTCGCTAAGTTATATCTGACTTTTTTGCAATCCCATAGACTGTAGCATGCCAGGTTCCTCTGTCTATGGGATTTCCCAGGCAAGAATACTAGAGTGAGTTGCCATTTTCTTCTCCAGGGGATCTTCCCAACCCAAGGATTGAACCCGGGTCTCCTGCATTGACAAGCAGATTCTTAACTACTAAGCCACCAGAGAAGACCTTCATTGTATAAGGTGATATAATTAACCTAGAGATGATTTGAAGTTGATGGGAGGGTGTGCATAAGTTATATGCAAATGCTATGTCATTTTATTTTATTATTTTGTCATGCAGCATGTAGGATTTTAGTGCCCTGATCAGGGCACAAATCTGTGCCCACTGCATTGAAAGCACTGGAGTACCAGGGAAATTCCAACTATTCATTTTATGTAAGGCACTTGAGCATCTGTAGATGTTGGTACCCACAGGGTCCTGGAACCAATGGATATTGAGGGACAACTGTTTTAAAGATTAGAGCAATTGGTATAATTGTAAGTTATGTTATGTATCTGTTCCTCTATAACAGTGTAGCAAGATTCTATGAAGAATTTTAATCATTAAATTTTTCCAAGGGCAAAGTTTCACAAAATTATAGCAAAAATGTTTAATATGTGGCCAGGATAAGGTAATTTACAGACTTTTCTAACCAAATTCAGTAACATTTCATGTGCCTGATCAGTGATGAAACTTTTAAATGAGATTCTTGGGTCTCTTGAATTAATGAAACATTTTGTGCAGTATTTTATTGAAATTCTGCCATTAGATTTAGGACTCTTGTGTGGTAGAAAGAACATTTGACCAGCTCAGGAAAATCATTTCTAGTCCATACTTGATACTCATTAATTATGTTGCATTGGACAAAATACCTTGCCATGCCTTTCATCTGTAAGATGAAACATACATCCCTTCTATGAACTATATCTCATCAGGAATAAAACTGCTACATAATATGCCCTATCTTCTATTATTCAAGCAATAAACCTTTATTTAGTGCGGGGGAGCCTGATGGGCTGCCGTCTATGGGGTCGCACAGGGTACCGTCTATGGGGTCGCACAGGGTAGGACATGACTGAAGCGACTTAGCAGCAGCAGCTTATAATAACTCATTCCATCCACCTTCTGGGAACCAAGGTATCGTTCTGTTTCTTGGCTGTGTATTAGAACCACTGGTTAGCTGTTTTAAAACTAGACTCTTAAGCCCCACCCTAGACTTTTTAAAATATATATTTATTCATTTATTTATTTGACTGTGCTAGGTCTTAGTTGAGGCATGTGGGATCTTTAGTTGCAGCATGCAAACTCTTAGATGTAGCAGGTGGGAACTATTCCCTAACCAGGGACCAACCCAGACCCCCTATATTGGGAGTGCTGAGTCTTAGCCACTGGACTGCCAGTGAAGTCCCTAGCCTTCTTGAGTTAGAAAATCTGGGTGTTACAATGTGGAATCTATATTAAAAGAAAAAAAAATACAACTTCCCAGATGCTTCATTCATATCTGTAACTGAGTTAAGTATAACTTCCGTAGGGCATGAAGAGTAATGAATAAATTATGCAAAACTTTTGTAACCTAGTTGGAGATATAAGTTCAATACTGAATATAAAGCAAAGGCTAAAAAATATATAAATGTAAGTATTAAAGAAGGGTCACAATAAGTAAGTGGAGTAAGTAGGGGATGAAGGGTTTAAACTGAATTGAAGTTGGAAAAGGGAGGGAAAAAGAAAAATGATTTCCAGGAAGGAAAATTTGAATTGTGATGGCATAAAGAGGAAACAATTTTAGTTGGCTTTTACTACAGTGAAGTCTGACCAGATTAGAGAGAAAGACTGGTGAAAATAAAAATCTGCTTTCTGGCTTCTTAAGGTCTTTGGTTGTTGTCTGATCAATTTTTTTTACTAAGTGTATTTAATTTGTTGTTACAATTACATATAATCATTTAATCACATATGTTATAAATAATATATTAAGTTGTTCCCTTTTCTATTTCTTTAATAATGTTATTTTAGTACTTTATATGCATCTTTGACACATCATACGAGCTCTTTTGTGTCTTGCTTTTTTTTGGTTCAATATTATGTTTATGAGTTTCATCCATGTTGCAAATAGCTGTGGTTAATTCATTATCATCATTAAATAACATTCAATTGGTCGAATAGTCCACAGATAATGTATCCATTCTACTGTTCATGGGCATTTGACTTGTTTTCAGTTATTGGCTATTTCAAACAATGCTGCTCTTTACCTGTGGCAGGAGGGGAATTGAATCACAGGAAATGAGTATCTTCAACTTCAATAGATAACAGCAGTCTAGATTCTAAAATGGTTTTCATATTACCACGAACAGTATGTGAAAATTCCACAACACCATGTGGAATCGTGTATCTTTTAATTTTTGCCAAGCAAATGTGTTTGTTATAGCATGAATCTGTTTCCTGTTGACTAATAATGTTGAGCATCTTTTCAAATGTTTATTGGTCATTCAGATATCTTCTTTCGAAAAGTGTCTGTTCAAGACTCTTACCCTTTTTTCTAGTATTTTTTACTTTTTGTAAGTATTTTTTAATATATCTTGAATATGAGTCTCTTGTTAGTTATATGTGTTGCAAATATCATTTCTCACCATTAGTTTACTCCTTTACTCTCTTAATTGTGTCTTTTGATGAATGGAAATTCTTAGTTGTAATGTAATATACTTTATCCATTGACCCTTTAAAGCTTTATGATACCTGCTTAAGAAATTCTCTCCTACCCCAAGATCATGAAGATAATCTCATATGTTTATGATCTAGAAGCTTCATTGTTTTACTTCTCACATTTAGATATACAATTACTTCCCTGCTTTGATTATCATCATTGTTCTTACCTGTAGCTACTGAATTATTCCTCTAATTATACTAAATGCTTACTTTTCTAGATACTCTTTCTGATGTTCTTGTATTATCTGCTTGTCTTCCTATTTTCCATCCTTTCTAAATCACTATGAGGAATTCAGTATAAAAATTATATTTACCTATTTCTTTAAATTGGCCAGCAAGTTCAAGTGAAATGTTTTATTTGGTATTTGCTATTTAGACCCAACTTGGATAAACTTAACCCAAGGCCTCTAAAAGAATAATTAAATCTTCTCTTTCCTGATCATGAGGTAATTTCTTTTAATTTAATGAAAGAAATGGTGTTACTTAGTGAAGAGCACATATTTTAAATTCCACACAAGGGAAAATTTCATTCTAGTGCTAGGTATGATAGAATAATGGGGTTTCCCAGGTGGTGCTAGTGGTAAAGAACTCGCCTGCCAATACAGGAGACAAGAGACACATGTTCGATTCCTGGGTCTGGGAGATTCCCTGGAGGAGGGCATGGCAACCCACTATGGTATTCTTGCCTAGAGAATCCCATGGATTGAGGAACCTGAAGGGCTGTGATTCATAGGGTCACAAAGAGTCAGACACGACTGAAGTGACTTAGGGTGGACGATGACAGAATAATAGTATTTAGGATAGTTAATAAGTCTGAGCTATCAGAAGTCGACATATCTGATTTTTAAGCAAAATTATTCTCTCAGCTATTATCCTAATAGCTTGTAGATTTTGTGAACGTGTTTAGTGGATAAATGACCACGTAAAAGCCCTCTGCATACTCCTACTCCCCTCCCCTACTCATTTAATTAATGGTCATAATACTAGCAACTTTCCCTTTGGCATGTCCTTAAACAGAGTTTATGAATATCTGAGAATATTAAAAGCGTGAAGAATTAGGGGGGTGGATATGCCTTTCCAATTGAATACTTGGAGAGTGTTAGCTTGATTATCTTTTTTGCTCTGGCTGTTTTGTTTTGATTGTGTAAAAACTATCATCATCTAAATTTCTGTTCCATTTCATGAAGGGGCAGAGAGTCCCTGTAGCATCCTTCATGCCATTTGTGCATCCAATTGATTGCAGCTGTATCCAGAAGAAAGGGAACAAATGTTTTGCTGATTCTACTGCCAAGAAGTAGATTAAATTTGGAAACATATCATTGATGGATGATTAAAATTCAGAAACATAGGATTTGGTAACTTAAAGCCAGGAAGCAGAGATGTCATTGCGATTTCAGATATGGTTCTGGTTTAGGTGACTATAGTCTGAATATTTAGACTTAACATTTAATGGAAAAGGTTTATTTCTAAATCATTATTGTTCATTTTCTAGAGAACTGATTCCTTCCTGTAGTGGCATATTTAAATTCTCTTCTTTTTCAAAGCCATAGTTTACATACATTAAAAGCAAGACTCATTCGTTTGCAAAAAGTTTACATCTGAAACCTACCTGTGTGCATGCCCTCCCCCACTACACACAAACACACATATACACAGAGTTGTATTTTAAGTGTGTTTTGTGAAATGACAGTAGAGAAGGGGGTTTTCTGAATCAGGTTTTATGAGATAAGAATAAAAATCCATTTTATTTGAAACATAGTGTGCCAGAGTAATTTCTCAAAACAAACAGAAAATGTAACCTGTTTACCTGTTAACTTTAGAACTCTGAGTATCATTTGTTTTAGGATACCTAGTCTCAGATGTGGGACAAGTCCCTAAACCTCTTTTCAAATGATGTCATTGCCTTGCTTTTTCTCTTCCTCTGTTGGACGTTTGGCCTAACTCTGCAGAGTGCTTGATTATCTCTATTTGACGGGCTTCTCTGGTCAGAAGAAATGTGTTATAGAGCATCATGTTGTCAGAAATCCATGCCTCTTCAATTTGATGAAGGCACTGGCAACATTTGAGGCTGGATGGATATCCTGAAGGTTTCTCAGAGAAATCTGACAAATACTTGGCACAGTGGTCACCATTTCTAACAGATTTTATCAGCACTGCTCTGTCAGATGGAGGAACGTTTAAACACCAAAAGGTTATATGGAACACCAGAGCTGCAGAACTGGCCCCGTCGCGTACATCTGTGAGAGAACATTGGGATGAACTTGCAACAATCATCAAACAGCTTCAATCAATCCCCATGTCATGGGAACACATTTTTCTCCTTACTGAGACATGTCAAAACAAAAACCAATCACCGGAGGCCAATGGGAAAACTGTATGAATCTCAGGATTTAGATAATTGGGTGAGGTTTTGAGAGTCCATTTGAGAGTCCACATTTGAAAAAACTAATGTATTGAGTGTGAGACACGTGCATGCTTAAATTGCCCCCTCTTCTACTTTAGAGCTAGTAGATAGCTTTTCAGTAAATGCCAGCTTTTCTTCTCTTAATAGTTTACCTCTGATCTCTCCTTTCTTTCTCTTCTCAGTACTCTAGCTGTTTTTCAAGGCCTAGTTGGCAAAACAGAAGATAATTACATCTTTTCCCTGAGACTTGTGTCATAATTTGACTTTTGTGGATGGACCCTCATATCAGGGTTAAAGAATAGTGCTATAGGGCTCTGGAACTTTCTGTAACAAAGACAGTAGTTCCTTTCCGGAATGAGCTGCTTATATCTGTTATATCATCCCTTAAAAATGTATATCAAAATGACATGGAGAATTTAGGTGAATAGAAACATGTCTTCCCTGGCGGCTCAGTGGTAAAGAATCTGCCTGTGATGAAGGAGAACTGGGGTTTGATCCCTGGGTCAGGAAGATCCCCTGGAGAGGGGAATGGCAACCCACTCCAGTATTCTTGCCTGGAGAATCCCATGGACAGAGGAGCCTGGTGGGTACAGTCCTTAAGAGTCGGACATGACTGAACACACACGCAAAGCAAAGTAATGATACATGATGAGTATAAATACATAAAGTTTATCAGAAATCACAATGTTCTTTACCGGAAAAAAATCACTCCCAAATATAAATGATGGTGAATGAGAGTTTAGGGTAATCTACTATTAGATGAGGATTTGCATTAGATTTCTTTAGCTCAAAGGAGATAATTAGAATTCCCTTCTTTGGTACATAAAAATAGAAATTACTTTGAAGAATTGAATTTTTGTTTATCAAAAAAATATTTTGAAATATTTAGCAAAATATGAAACCAAGACTAACCTTGTAGTTAATGACATTAGTGTGGTTGTTAGTGATTTGATACAATAGCATGCATGGCCAATGGTGAGTGATAAGCGATAAAATCTGGAATGATGTTCCTCCTTCAAAATCAGGACTTTAAAGTAGATCACTATTGACTAAAATTAAAGGTTTGTGAACAGTGAGCTGTTTTACAGTCTTTCCAAATATTTGGAAGAAAATGTTTGCTTGAAGGTAATCTCTAGATGAGATAAAGTCTACAACTTGCTAAGGCTATGAAACAGTAGAATTTCTTCATGCCATTTGATCTGTAGAAATTCTAACTGTCTTTTCCCTGATTGAGTGGTCTTGACATCCTTGGTGAAGATCATTTGACCAAAAAGTTAGGGTTTATTTCTGGGCTCTCTATTTTATTCCATTGGTCTATTTATCTGTCTTTATTCCAGCACTACAGAGTTTTGATTACTATAGTTTTGTAATATATTTTGAAATCAAGACGTGTGAGTCTTCCAACTTTGTTATTCTTTTCAAATTATTTTTGCTATTTAGAGACCCTTGAGGTTTCATATTAATTTTGAAATTTTAAAAATTTCTATAAAAAATGCCATTGCGTTACTGATAAGGATTGCTTTGAATCTGTAGATTGCTTTGTGTAGTATGGATATTTTAACATTAGTCTCCCAATCTTTAAACATGAGGTATCTTTCTATTTACTTTTTTTTTCATTTATTTTTATTAGTTGGTGGCCAATTGCTTTACAATATTGTAGTGGTTTTTGCCATACATTGACATGAATCAGCCATGGATCTACATGTGTTCCCCATCCAGTTCCCCAACCCCCGCCTCCCTGCCCATCCCATCTATTTACTTTTGTCTTCTTTAAATTTTTTCAGCATTATTTTGAGGTTTTCAGTGTACAAGTCTTTCACCCCCTTGGTAAAATTTACTGCTGAGTATTTTATTCTTTTTGATGCTATTTTGTCAGTAGAATTTTTTTAATTTCTTTTTTGGATAGTTAATTGATAGTGTACAGAAACTGATTTTCTGTTTTCTGTTTTAACTGATTTTCATATATTGATTAGTTCTGTTTTGTGTGTGTGTGTGTGGTGTCTTCAGAGTTTTTCTACATATAAGATCATTCATCTGCAATCAGGGATAATTTTACTTCTTCTTTTCAGATTTGCATGCATGCTTAGTCGTTCAGTGATGTCTTACTCTTTGTGACCCCATGGACTGTAGCCTGCCAGGCTCCTCTGGCCATGGGATTCTCTAGGCAAGAATACTAGAGTGGGTTGTCCTTTCCTCCTCCGGGGGATTTTCCAGACCCAGGGATCAAACCTGCATCTCCTGCATTGAAGGCATATTCTTTACCACTGTGCCACCTGGGAAGCCTTTTCAGATTTGGTTGCCTTTTATTCTTACCTAATCACTCTGGCTAGGACAGTCAGTGCTATGTTCAATAGAAGTGGCAGGAGTAAGCATCTTTGCCTTGTCCCAGATCTTAGAGGAAAAGCTTTCAATTTCTCAGTATTGAGTGTATTAGCTGTGGATTTTTCATATGTGGTCTTTATAGTGTTGAGGTAAGTTCCTTCTATACACTTCATTTGTTGACAGCTTTTATCATGAAAGTATGTTAAATTTTGTCACTTGCTCTCTCTGCATCTATTGAGATGACCTTATGATTTTATCTATAATTCTGTTGATGCAGCATATCACAATGATTGTTTTGTATATGTTGAAACATCCTTGAGTCCCAGGATAAATCCCTTTTAGCCTTGGTACATGATCCTTTTAATGTGCTGTTCAGTTTGGTTTGCTAATATTTTGTTGAAGATTTTGCATCCATGTTTATCAGAGATATTGGTCTATAGTGTTTTACTGGTATCTTTGCCTGGTTTGGTATCAGAGTGATGCTGGCCTCATAAAATGGTTTTTCATTGTTCCCTCATCTTCTGTTTTTTGGAAGAGTATAAGGAAGATTGATACTAATTCTTTGCTTATTTGGTAGAATTCACCTGTGAAGGCATTTGGTCTTGGATTTTTCTTTGTTGGGAAATTTTTGATTACTGATTCAATCTCCTTTTTATTGGTCTCTTTGGGCTTTTTGTCTTTTCATGATTCAATCTTGATATGCTGTATGTGTCTAGGAATTTATCCATGTTATCTAGGCTGTCCAATTTGTTGGCATACAATTACTGCTTTTGATCTTTTATTTCTATGCTATCTGTTGCAGTGTTGTAAAGGTTGTAAAGCCTGTAGTTTCTTAGCCCACCAATTTGCTGATGTCTCCTTGTACTTACACATCATATACATGTGTGTGTATTATTAGTATTGTTTTTATTTTGCATTTTAAATAAATAGTATATCATATACACATATGAACATATCTTTCTGAAATTTGCCTTTTTTTTTTAAATTTTATTTTATTAGTTGGAGGCTAATTACTTCACAACATTTCAGTGGGTTTTGTCATACATTGACATGAATCAGCCATAGAGTTACACGTATTCCCCATCCCGATCCCCCCTCCCACCTCCCTCTCCACCCGACTCCTCTGGGTCCTCCCAGTGCACCAGGCCCGAACACTCGTCTCATGCATCTCACCTGGGCTAGTGGTCTGTTTCGCCATAGATAATATACATGCTGTTCTTTTGAAACATCCCACCCTCACATTCTCCCCCAGAGTTCAAAAGTCTGTTCTGTACTTCTGTGTCTCTTTTTCTGTTTTGCATATAGGGTTATCGTTACCATCTTTCTAAATTCCATATATATGTGTTAGTATGCTGTAATGTTCTTTATCTTTCTGGCTTACTTCACTCTGTATAATGGGCTCCAGTTAGGGCCTTGCTTTGGATTAGCCTTTTAAACACATAATGGTTTTGAGATTTATCCATGTAAAATATACAGCTCTTTTTCATTCATTTTTTTTTTGTTTCATACATTATATGAATATGCTTCTATTTATTCAACCAGTTCCTGTTGCTGTGAGTTTAAGTTGTTGTCTGTCTGTCACTATTAAAATGTTACAATGATAAAGGTTCACACTTGTGACAATTTTCTAGGTTTCACACCAAAAAGTAGATTTGCAGAGTTGCATACTATACATGTCCTCAAATATAGTAGAAATTCCCAAATTTCTCCCCTAATGGATATACAATTTGCACTCCTGTAAGCAGAGTATGATAATTCCTCTTCTTCTGTATTCTCACTAATTGGTATTTTGCATTCAATTGTTATGAATCTGAGGAGTATAAAATCACATCTTAATTTGCATTTACATCATTAATAATGAGATTGAACCCATGTTACCTGGCTATTGGTATTTCCTATTCTATAAAATTCCTGTTAGCACAAATTTTATAAGCATAAATTTAGGTTATATTACTAAAATTTAGGGTTATCTTGTTTAAAACGTTATACTGGTGTTGCATGAGATGATACATAGGTAACCAAAATAGCTATAGGTTCTCCAGTTTTCTGGATTCACTTTTTCCTCCTATCCTTCCCTTTACTTCTGTGCTCAGGCAAATTAAATTTATTCCCACATTTCATATATTGTTGGACTATCATCGAGCTCCACAATATTTCTAAGCATTCATGAAAAGAGCAGATATGTGCATATATATGTGTGTGTGTGTGGTTTGTATATGCAGAATAGTGTTCTGCTCTCCTATTACTCCCTCCAAATTGTTAGTGAACATTTGTTTCCAAATTCCTGGTGTCATTTTGCTTCCTGTATCTGCTAAACGGTGTCTTGTCTATATCATTCTAGTTAAGAAAATTAATCTAGTTAATCTCTTCTTTATTCTTCAAAAAGTGTTTATCAAAAGGCTGCTGTGTATAACCAAAATGCATGGAATGATTTACAGAAATCATAGGCAATTTTTCCCCAGAAGGGAAAGTATCTAATGAAAGTTAGATATCACTGTTCCAAAAATTTTATTGGCAGTTTCCTTTAACTGAGAAATGTAATGTGTCTGCCCTTAGGAACAAGTCTGCTGACATTTTGCTAGACTTCCAGAGTCACTTCTCATCTCTTTCCTTGATGATTTCTCTGATATTCTTTGAATTTCACTTTCAACCCCCTGATAACAAATCCTAAGTTATTGTCCTGCAGTGCACAGATTATATATTTCTCTGTGTCTCAAAACTCTAAAATTATTGTGGGAAGAACATTCTGGGCCAGGAATGGCTTAGTTTCAACTGCAAGGGCCAATCATGAAGTGTTCTTAAAGAAAAATGTACAATCTAACCTGAATATATGCAGCCCCAAATCACCAACATATTTAAAATTTACTGGAAAAAACAGAGGTAAAATATTTATTTATACAAGAGGGCCAAGCCAGTGTAATAAGGTCAGATGTAAGTATTACAAAGCATAAAGATGTGAAAGGAAAAAGTAAAATAATTATTGACATAAATTATTAATTTTAATGTAAAATATATTAAAATATAATGTTTAAAGCTAAAATCATGACTCACGTTAATAATAAATACAAGTCAAACATTTGTTTGACTCATTAATTAAAGAGGGATCCAGTAAGTTTTTAACAGTGGTGCAAAAGGAAAATTGAGGGACAAAGATTTATATAGTCAAAGTCCTACTAAGACACGTTTGCTAATAAATGCAAAATAGTTAATATCCCAAGTAAAAATAAACTGTTTGTCTTTTCTACTGGGTAGAAATGAATTGCATCTGGCTGGATAAAATTCATGTGCATGCCATGAACAGGAATCATTTGCATTATGCTCTGACAAGAATTATTTTGATTGTTATTATTTTTTCTACAAGGCAACTTCTACCTCTATAGAGATAAAAGATAACAATCAGTAGAATCATTCAGAGGTACAGGCATACCTTGTTTTCTTATGCTTCACTGTATTCTACTTCACAGATACTGAATTTTTTACAAACTGAAATTTTCTGGCAATCCTGTATGTAGTTGAATAAGTCTATCAGTTAACCAAATTGTGAATACAAAGGAAAATATCTTAAAGAAAATTAAAAATGCTAGTCTAGTGAACACACAAATAAAAAGAAATTGAAATGGTCTTATTGCAAATATGGAGAAAATTTTAATGATCTAGATAGTAGATCAAAACAGTCACAATTTTCCCTTAAACAAAAGGCTAATCCAAAGCAAGGCCCTAACTCTTCTCAATTCTATGAAGGCTGAAAGAGATGAGGAAACTGAAGAAGAAAAGTTTGAAGCAGGTAGACATTGGTTCATGATGTTTAAGGAAAGAAGCTGGCTCCATAACATAAAAGTACAAGGAGAAGCAACAAATCCTGATGTTGAAGATGCAGCAAGTTTCCCAGAATATCTAGCTAATAGAGTGAAGGTGGCTACACTACATAACAGATTTTTGATGTAAATGAAAGAGCCTTCTTTTGGAAGTAGATCCCATCTAGGACTTTTGTAGCTAGAGAGGAGAAGTCAATGCCTGACTTCAAAGCTTCAAAGGATCGTCTGACTCTCTTGTTAGGGGTTAACGCACCTGGTGACTTTAAGTTGAAGACAGTGTTCATTTACCATTCTAAAAATCCTAGGGCCCTTAAGAATTACACTGAATCTACTACTCTGACTGTACTCTCTAAATGGAACAACAGAGCCTGGATAACAGCACATATATGTTTATAACATATATTATAAACATTAGTAAGTGACTTTTTTAAGACCACAGTTGAGATCTACTGCTCATAAAAAAAGATTCCTTTCAAATTATTACTGCTCATTGACAATATATGTGGTCTCCCAAGATCTCTGATGGGGATGGACAAAGAGATTAATGTTGTTTTCATGTCTGCTAACATGGTATCCATTGTGCAGCCTATGGATCAACGAGTAATTTTGACTTTCAAGTCTTATTATTTCATAAGGCTATAGCTGCCATAGAGAGTAATTCCTCTGATGGATCTGGGCAACGTAAATTGAAAACTTTCTGGAAAGGACTCACCATACTAGATGCTATTAAGAACACTCATGATACATGGGAAGAAGTCAAAATACCAATGTTCACAGAATTTTGGAAGAAGCTGATTCTAACCCTCATGGATGACTTTGAGGGAGGCAGAACTTCAGCGGAGGAAGTCACTATGTATGTGGAAATATAGAAAGAGAACTAGAATTCTAATTGGAGCCTGAAGATGTGATTAAATTCCTGAAATCTCATGATAAAACTTGAAAGAATAAGGAGTTGCTTCATATGGATGAGCAAAGGAAGTGGTTTCTTGACATGGAAACTGCTGGTGAAAACACTGTGAAGATTTTTGAATGACAACAAATAATTCAGAATATCTCTTAAACTTAGCTGCTAAACCAGAAGTAGGGTTTTAGAGGATTGACTCCAGTTATGAAAGAAGTTCTACTGTGGGTAAGTGCTATCAAATAGCACTGCATGCTACAGAGGAATCATTCATAAGAAGAAGAGTAAATTGATGTGGCAAACTTTATTGCTGTTTTATAGGAATAATTTTCCCTAGCCACCCCAGTCTTCAGCAAAAACCACCCTCATCAGTGAGCAGCCATCAGCATCAAGACAAGAACCTTCACCAGCAAAATAATTATAATTTGCTGGAGGCTCAGATTTTGATTAGCATTTTTAATCAATAAAGTATTTTTAATGATGTGCATTTTTTTAGACATAATGCTATTGCACACTTAGTATAGTATAGTGTAAACAAAACTTTTACATGACCTGGGAAATGAAAAAAAATTCACATGACTCATTTTATTGAGATATTTGTTGTATTGCTGTGGTTCTGGAGCTGAATCTACAGTATCTCTGAGGTCTACCTGTATATTCATACTTTAAACAGATAATCCCCAGAGGTTCTGCTAAACTAGGAATCTGAAATCTCTAGCTCTATAGCCAAATCTGTTTTTATAAGTAAAGTGTTATTGTTACACAGCCATAGTCTGTGTTGTCCATAGTTACTTTTGGAATATAGTGACAGATTTTAGCGGTTGTCACAGAGGTTGTATGATCCTAAAGCTAAAATATTTACTATTTTACCTTTTACAGAAAAAAGTTGCTAACCCTTGCACAAGACATTACACAGAACTCCATTGAAAAGGCACCCAGCCATCTCTTTTACCCATTTCCAAAATTTGGATGGATATTCTTTAAAATCCTATGGATATTGAAATAGAGTGAAATTAGCAATGTCACAACATACAAATCAAAATGGAAAAAGTGTATCTCTATATAGTAGCATAAAACAATTGGAAAATAAATATTAGGGACAGGAGGTTGAGTGTGACTATAAAGGGTGTAGCACAAAGGAGACTTATGGTGATGGAAGAGTTCTTGATCTTGACAGAGTTTATGGTCGCATGAATCGACACATGTGATAAGCCTGCATCAGACTACACACACACATACAAGTGTCTGTAAAACTGGTGAAGTCTTAATAAGCTCTGTGGATTATACAAATGTCTCTTTCCTGGTTTTGATATTATTGTGCTATCATTATGCAAGATGTCACTTTTGGGGGAAGTTGTGAGAAGTATACACAGGATCATGCATTTATCTGAAAAGTCCTGTAAGTTTATATTTCAAGATAAAAGCTACATATGTGCTCAAATAAATCATAGTTTTCACAAAGAGCTGTTCTAGAATGTTCGTACCAGCTTTATTAACAATAGTTAAAACCTGGAAACAACTCAAATATCTATCAGCAGGAGAATGGATAAAGGGATTATAGTATATTCATTAATGGAATACTACTCAATAATGAAAAGAAATGAACTTATGATACATGGAATGACATCAATAAATCATATGGATATTATGTTCAGGAAAAGCTGAACTCAAATATATCCATAATATGTGATGCATATGTAGTTCTAAAACAGGTTAGAAAAACAATATAAGAAATGACATATGGTTGTCTTTAGGTAAATGTGGGGTGGTGGGATTGATTTGGAAGGGGCAAAAAGAAACTCTCTCAGGATATAGAAATATTTTGTATCTTGCTAAAGAGTAGATTACATAGATGTAAATTTTACAGAAAAACATTCAAAAATAAGTATTAAGGTTAGCAATTTTTCATTGTTGGTGGTATATTTTATGCCTTTTTTTTTTTTTTTTGGTCACTCCGTCATGTCCAACTCTTTGCAACCTCATGGACCATACAGTCCATGGAATTCTCCAGGCCTGAATACTGGAGTGGGTAGCCTTTCCCTTAAGGTTAGCAATATTTCATTGTTGGTGGTATATTTTATGCCTTTTTTTTTTTTTTTTTTTTGGTCACTCCGTCATGTCTGACTCTTTGCAACCTCATGGACCATACAGTTCATGGAATTCTCCAGGCCTGAATACTGGAGTGAGTAGCCTTTCCCTTCTCCAGGGGATCTTCCCAACCCAGGGATCGAATCCAGGTCTCCCACATTGCAGGCAGATTCTTTACCAACTGAGCCACAAGGGAAGCCGAAGACTACTGGAGTGGGTAGCCTATCCCTTCTCCAGCAGATCTTCCCAATACAGGAATCGAACCGGGGTCTCCTGCATTGCAGGTGGATTCTTTACCAACTGAGCTATGAGGGAAGTCCTGGTGGTATATTTTAAACTGGAGCCAATGAATAGATAATTTGAGCATAATGGAATCAGTGTTTTCACAGTAGAGAACAGAGGTACTAATAGGCAAAGGGGCGATATTAGGACATACTTTGTAATTTTTTATTGGGTTTCAACATATATATATATATATATATATATATATATATATATATATATATATATATATATATACCTGTGTTAACTCTATGGGCCTGGAAGCAATTCCACACTGATAGCAATGAGCACAATTAGTTCCCAGATCTTCAGTTATAAATTCCAGACAGTACAAGATGACCCAGGAATACCTCATTGTTCCAAAAAGTAGGGAAGACCCCCAAGAATGATGGAGACAAATCAAAATGACACTGAAGCTAGCTGGGAGTGTTTTCACTAGCCAAATCTAGAATGATTTGAAAATCAAAACTAATAATGAAGTTACTGGTTTCTAGCCCATTGAGTAAAATAAGAATCTATGAATAAATACTGATAAAATTAGTTATTTAACAAGCCAGTGAATGAGAAGGAAAAACTCTTTCTTACAGTAGATTTCCATTAGAAAGAATGACTGAGTAGGAAATCATCAATAAATGTTAAAATTACTGGGCAGAACTTTGATGAAAAACGGGATATATGCATAATTTCAACAAATCTCTCCACAAATCATTAATTGCAAGTGAAAGATTAGTAAATTTATAGTGGAGAAACTTGGCATTCATTAAGTTAACTAATTGATCAAAGTTATTATCACCAATTATGGAGCATTTCAACATCATGTACTTCCCGATATGATGTGCTGAGAAGGGTATTAACACCTCTGCAGTATTTCTTCCAAAGTATATAGCTTGAATATATTCATGAGGACACATCCAACACATCCCAATTTAGAAATATCCTATAAAATAATTGTCCCATATTTTTAAAAAACTAATTAATTAAAAAAATGTCAAGGTCAACAAAGGTAAAGAAATACTGGGAGACTGGTTTAGATGAAAGGATACAAGACAAATAAATACAATGTTTGATCTTAATTGGATCCTGGACTAGGAAAAATAGATAAAAATGTTACTTCACTGAGACAATTGACACAATATAGTTATGGACAAGAATTTTGTGTTTTTAGGAAAAACATACTAAAATGTTTAGGGATAAAGTGGTAAAACATATCCATAGTGACTCCAGTTTGCTCTCAAACAGTTAAAAATTAAAAAAAAATGTGCATGTGGGTATATGTGTGTGTGTGTGTGTGTGTGTGTGTAGGGAGAGAGAGAGATTATAAACAATCAGTGAATTTGGATAAAGAATGTACAGAAATTCCTAATACTGTGTTCAATGCTTCACTCTAAATGTGAAATTATATAAAAATAAACAGTTACAAAAATCAAATACTTGCTTAGCTCTTCACGGGTCATTTTCTTAGGCATCAGATCTTCTGTACCAATAGGGAGAGAATATTAATAGACACTGATTTCCCTCTGCCAGAAAAGCACTAGGAGGCATTTTGATGTTTTTCCCTGGTACATACATAAAATATTTGGCACACAATAAGTACTTGTGGACATGTAAGCTGTTGATATTATTATGGATCTTCAGGTAGCAGATTTGTTTTCATCTCCTATACAGTGGACCTAAAATAAGTGCTCTTTTTCTCTAGGCTCTTCATTTGTCTCTGTGGAGAATTACACGGTCTTCTTAAGTTGTATCATCTCAGTGCTCCTACTGAGTAACTGTACTCAGTACTCCAGTAACAGTAACTTAGTACTCCAGGCTGAGTAAGAAACTACCTCAAACATAATGATGTAAAACAATAAGCATTTTATGTTTCATGGACACTGTTTGATCAAGTTAGGAAAGGATGCAGGGAGAACAGCTTGTCTCTGCTGTATAATATTCAGGATCTCAAGTGGGAAGGCTGACAGGCTGGCTGTAACTTGATTTTGGGGATCAGGATCATTTGAGGATTAAGATGGTCAGTGGGAGCATCTACATGTGGCTTGTCTGTGTGGCTTGGTTTCCTCCCAGCATGGAGGACTCTGGGTAGTCAAATTGTCTGTGGTGCCTCAGGAATCCAGACAGGTGTCTTCTGAGAACAAGGTGGAGGCTGCATTGCCTTTCCTGACCCCACCTCAAAGGTTAGGAACTCTTGTGGCTCCTCTTCTGCAACATTATTTTGAAGTTGAAGTTTGAACAAGGAAGTCAAATGCCCACCTAGATTCAAGGGAGGTGTACATAGACCCCACCTCTCAATAGGAGGAGCATCAAATTTATATCATAGAAAAGCAGATGGGATGGGAATTATTATTTAAGTCATTTTGGGAAAATGCAATCAATCACACCGAGTATTTTTCATTTCAAGGAACCACTCATCTGCCTTAGACCATTTACCTTTCTCACCATTTGTTACAATTTCTTCTCTAATTTTACTTAAAGATTCCAGAAAAGATGTTCTCTAAAGACTTTCTATACGATATCAATGGTAACTATATCAATCCTTCAAAAATCAATCTAAAAAAATTTTGGTAACAGAGAGTGACCAAAAGAATGTAGAATATATTATAGGTGCATTCTTTTAAGTTGCAAACATATTCCCATTCTACTGATGTAAGAATCTATGGGATGGGACTTGTGAATCTATCATGTAATAGCCTTTCTAGCATCACTTGCGAGCTTATTAGAAATGCAGAATATTAGGCTCCCTCCCAGATATATTGAATCAGAATCTACATTTTAACAGGATCTTCAGGAATTTGGTATGCACTTGAAAGTTTGGGATGCTCTTGCTAAGTAGTTCTAATAATCTTCAAGGTAGGAAACCAATTTATTTAAAACCAGTGCTCATCAGAATGTGGTTTACCAGGACCACCTGCAGCAGAATAATTATAAGCTCTAGAAGTTGAGCCCTTGGAATCTAGCTCAGTCAGTTAAGAATCTTCCTGCAATAGGGGAGACCTGGGTTCAATCCCTGGGTGGGGAAGATCCTCTGGAGAAGGAAATGGCAACCAACTCCAGTATTCTTGCCTGAGAAATCTCATGGACAGAGGAGCCTAAGAGGCTACAGTTTGTGGGGTTGCATACAGTCCATAGGGTTGCAAGAGTTGGACACAACTTAGTGACTAAACCACCACCCCAACCCCAAGTGATTCTTATGCTAATTGAGGTTGGCAAACAACTTCTCTTAAGCAGTGCTCTCAGCTTGGGCATAACACCAGCAGCATTAGTTTCACCTGAGAACTGAGAAATTCATTTTGTTAAAAATTTTTATTGAAGTATAGTTGAATTACAATGCTGTATTAATTTCTGCTATACAGCAAAGTGATTCAGTTTATACACACACACACACACACACACACACACACATATATATATATATATATATATATATACTTTTTTATATTCTTTTCCATTATGGTTTATCACATGATATTGAATATAGTTCCCTGTGCTATACAGGGCTTGTGTGCTAAGTCATTCAGTTGTGTCCAACTCTGCAAACCTATGGACCATAGCCCACCAGGCTCTTCTGTACATGGGGGATTCTCCAGGCAAGAATACTGGAGTGGGATGCCATGCCCTCCTCCAGGGAATCTTCCCAACCGAGATCGACCCCACATCTCTTATATTTCCTTCATTAGCAGGTGGATTCTTTACCAGTAGCGCCACCTGGGAAGCCAAGTGCTATACAGCAGGACCTTGTTGTTTATCCTTTCTATATATAATAGTTTACATCTGCTAATCCCAAACTTCCAGTCTTTCCCTCCCACACCCCACCCACCCGTTGGCATCCATCAGTCTGTTCTCTATGTCTGTGAGTTTGCTTCTGTTTCCTAAATACATTCATTTGTGTTGTACTTTAGATTGCACATATAAGCGATATCATGTGGTATTTGTCTTTCTTCATCTGACTGACTTACCTTAGTATGATAAACTCTAGGGCCTTCCATATTGCTGCAAATGACATTAAGAAATGTACATTCTTGAGAGTGATTCCAGACCAACTGCATCAGAAACTCTAGGAGTGAGGCCCAGCAATCTGTATTTTAACAAGCCTGCTGGATGAATCTCAGGTCCACTAATCTGACACAAGTCTAGGCAATGTACCCAGAAATGGCTAACATCAGATTATTAGTTTACCAGACCCTGGTTTGTGTTGCTGACACTGAAGGATTTCACTTAGTTTTCTCAACATTGTTCATTACTTTAGCTAAAAATTATGAAAAATTATTCTTTATCATGGCAGTACTTTTATAGGAAAACCCATTTACTGTCATGATTACATCTTGGCTGAATACTTTCATTTAAATTTTCATTCCAGGTATAGTTTTGCTCTTTCCAGTTTGTCATATACACTTCATGAATATTGAATAGCATACAGTATTGGCATATAACCTGTTTCTGTTGTATAATTTACTGTTACAGATGAGTGACAAGTGTAACCCTTTCAAATCATATGCAAGTGAATGGAAGCCCACCTGTATGTGTTGTCTACCAACTGTTTAGTTGTCACAATGTAACAGTGTGTTGGAAAGCCTGAATAGACCCAGTATTAATGAAAAGAAACACCTGAGCAGAGCAGAGTCTCTGATCTTTACCCCATCAGTTAAAACAGCTGTGATCTACAGCCTGCCAAAAAAAGGTCAAGAAGGGCAAGCAAGCTTTGTAAGAAAGAAAAACATAAATAAAAAGAGGACACAGCTTACACTCCTCTAAGTAAACTGGTCCCACTGAATATGAGAGAATGACTGTAAAATGTTCCAAGAGGTGTCTCTGGAGAATGGGTTTAAAAAGAAATGCAACACTCTGTAGACAGGAAATATATTTTTGAGGAGAGGAGATCCTACCTCTGTCCCCACTGCATATGCAGTTATGACATCATTATAATACTTGTGGTATACCACATTTCAAGGTTTTATAGAATTATCACTGTTTTGTGTTTCATGGTTTAGATAACCAGCTGCGAGGTTGCTGTGTGGCCTATAGCTGGTATTTTACCCAAAACCCTACATGGTGGATATGTCTGGGAAGAAATACATTATTTGGATATGATAGAAAACTGAGTTGCAGCAGTGTGAGATGGTCTAGATATGGTTGTTAAAATGAAATGGATAGTAAGATATTCATTTTATAAAAATAGTTGTATGTGCCCTGAAAAAAGACTGGAAGGAAATAGAGCCAGATGTGAATTATAGTTATGTCTGAATGGTCAGATTATGTTAATTTAGTCTCTTGACTTATTTGGTTTTCCAAGTTATCCATAATTAAAAAAAAGTATGACTACTGCCACTTCTTTCTAATTTACTTTTTTACCGAAGGATAATTGTTTTTACAGAATTTTGTTGTTTTCTGTCAAACCTCAACATGAATCAGCCATAGGTGTACATATATCCCCTCCCTTTTGAATCTCCCTCCCATCTCCCACCCCATCCCACCCTTCTAGATTGATACAGAGCCCCCGTTTGAGTTTCCTGAGCCATACAGCAAATTCCCATTGGCTATCTATTTTACATATGGTAATGTAAGTTTCCATGTTACTTTCTCCATACATCTGACCCTCTCCTCCCCCCTCCCCATGTTCATAAGTCTATTCTCTGTCCATAAGTCTATTCTCTATGTCTCTTTCTCAATTGCTCTCCTATAAATAAATTCCTCAGTACTGTTTTTTTAGATTCCATATATATGTGCTAGAATACGATAGTATAACTTTCTCATTCTGACTCACTTCACTCTATAGTAGGTTCTAGGTTCATCCATCTCTTCAGAACTGACTCAAAAGCATTCCTTTTTATGGCTGGGTAATATTCCATTGTGTATATGTACCTCAAGTTCTTTATCCATTCATCTGTAAGTGGACATCTAGGTTGTTTCCATGTTCTAGCTATTATAAATAGTGCTGCAATGAACAATGGGGTATATGTGTCTTTTCAATTTTGGTTTCCTCAGGTTATATACGCCTAAGAGTGAGATTACTGACTCATATGGTGGTTTTATTGCTAGTTTTTTTTTTTTTTTTTTAAGGAATCTCCATACCGTCTTCCATAGTGGCTGTATCGATTTACATTCCCACCAATAGTGCAAGAGCATTCCCTTTTCTCCACAGCCTCTCCAGCATTTATTGTTTGTAGACTTTTTGATGATGACCATTCTGACTGGTGTGAGGTGATATCTCATTGAGGTTTTGATTTGCATTTCTCTAATAATGAGCGATGTTGAGCATCTTTTCATGTGTTTGTTAGCCATCTGCATGTCTTCTTTGGAGAAATGTCTGTTTAGGTCTTTTTCCCACTTTGATTGGGTTGTTTTTCTGGCATTGAGTTGTATGAGCTGCTTGTATATGTTGGAAATTAATCCTTTGTCCATTGTCTCATTTGCTATTATTTCCCCCCATTCTGAGGGTTGTCTTTTCGCCTTGCTAATAGTTTTCTTTTCTGTGCATAAACTTTTAAGTTTAATCAGGTCCCACTTGTTTACTTTTGTTTTTATTTCTGTTACTCTAGGAGGTGGGTCATAGAGGATCTTGTTTTGATTTATGTCATTGATTGTTCTTCCTATGTTTTCCTCTAAGAGTTTTATAGTTTCTGGTCTTACATTTAGGTCTTTAATCCATGTTGAGTTTATCTTTGTGTATGGTGTTAGGAAGTGTTCTAATTTTGTTCTTTTACATGTAGCTCTCCAGTTTTCCTAGCACCATTTATTGAAGAGGCCGTCTTTGCCCCATTGTATCTTCTTGCCTCCTTTGTCAAAAATAAGATATCCATAGGTGCATGGGTTTATCTCTGGGCTTTCTATCTTGTTCTTTTGGTCTATATGTCTGTTTTTGCACCAGTACCATACTGTCTTGATAACTGTAGCTTTGTAGTATTACCTGAAGTTAAGAAGGTTGATTCCTCCAGCTCCATTCTTCTTTTTCAGGACTGCTTTGACTATTTGGGGTCTTTTGTGTTTCCATGTGCATTGTGAATTTTTTTGTTCTAGTTCTGTGAAAAAAATGCCATTGGTAATTTGATAGGGATCGCATTGAATCTGTAGATTGCATTTGGTCGTATAGTCATTTTCACAATGTTGATTCTTCCTACCCAGGAACATGGGATAGCTCTCCATCGGTTTATGTCACCTTTGATTTCTTTCATTAGTGTCTTATAATTTTCTGTGTACAGTTCTTTTGTCTCATTAGGTAAGTTTATTCCTAGATATTTAATTCTTTTGTTGCAATGGTGAATGGATTGATTCCTTAATTTCTCTTTCTGATTTTTCATTGTTACTATATAGAAATGCAAGTGATTTCTGTGCATTGATTTTGTATCCTGCAACTGTGCTAAATTCCCTGATTAGCTCTAGTAATTTTCTGATACTATCTTTAGGGTTTTCTATGTATGGTATCATGTCATCCACAAACACTGAGAGCTTTACTTCTTCTTTTCTGATCTGGATTCCTTTTGATTGCTGTAGCTAGGACTTCCAGAACTATGTTGAATAATAGTGGTGAAAGTGGATACTCTTGTCTTGTTCCTGATCTTAGGGGGGGGAGGATGCTTTCCATTTTTCACCATTGAGAATAATGTTTGCTGTAGGTTTATCATATATTGCCTTTACTATGTTGAGGTAGGTTCCTTCTATGCCCGGTTTTTGAAGTTTTGATCATAAATGGGTGCTGAATTTTTTCAAAGGCTTTTTCTGCATCTATTGAGATGATCATATGGTTTTTATCTTTCAATTTGTTAATATATTGTATCACATTGATTGATTTGCATATATTGAAAAATGCTTGCATTTCTGGAGTAAACCCAACTTGATCATGGTGTATGAGCTTTTGGATGTGTTGCTAAATTCTGTTTGCTAAAATTTTGTTCAGCATTTTTGCATCTATGTTCATCAGTGAAACTGGCCTGTAGTTTTCCCTTTTTTTGTTGTCTTTGGTTTTTATATTAAGGTGATTGTGGCTTCATAGAATGAATTTGAGTTTCTGCATTGTATGTTGTAACCTTTCCTTTTTCATTTCTAATTTTGTTGATTTGATTCTTCTCTCTCTCTCTCTCTCTCTTTTTTTTTTGATGAGTCTAGCTAAAGGCTTGTCAATTTTGTTTATCTTTTCAAAGAATCAGCCTTTAGTTTTATTAATCTTTGCTATTGTTTCTTTCATTACTTTTTTATTTATTTCTGCTAGGATCTTTATGATTTCTTTCCTCCTACTAATTTTGGGGTATTTTTTGTTCTTTTTTCCCAGTTGTATTAGGTGTAAAGATAAGTTGTCTGGTTGATGTTTTTTGTTTCTTGAGGTAGGATTATATTGCTATAAACTTCCCTCTTAGAACTGCTTTTGCTGTATCCCATAGGTTTTGAGTCATCATGGTTTTTGTTGTCATTTGTTTCTAGAAATTTTTTGATTTCCCTTTTTATTTCTTCAGTAACCAGTTGGTTATTATAGAAATGTGTTGTTTAATCTCCATGTATTTGTGTTTCTTACAGATTTTTTTCCTTGTAATTGATATCTAGTCTCATAGCATTGTGATTGGAGAAGATACTTGATATGATTTCAATTTTCTTAAATTTACTGAGGTTCGATTTGTGACCCATGATGTGCTCTATCCTGGAGAATGTTCCATGTGCACTTGAGAAGAAGGTGTACTCTTTTGCATTTGAATGGAATGTCCTGGAGATATCAAAGAGATCCATCTCATCTAATGGGTCATTTAAGACTTGTGTTTTCTTATTAATTTTCAGTTTTGATGATCTGTCCATTGGTGTTAGTGGGATGTTAAAGTCTCCTACTATTATTGCATTACTTTCAGTTTTTCCTTTTATGTCTGTTAGTGTTTGTCTTATGTATTGGGTGCATAGCTATTTACAATTGTTATGTCTTCCTCTTGGATTGATCCCTTGATCATTATGTAGTGTCCTTCCTTTTCTCTTGTAATCTATTTTAAGGTCTATTTTGTGTGAGATGAGGATTGCTAATCCAGCTTTCTGTTGTTTCCCATTTGCATGGAATATATTTTTCCATCTTCTCACTTTCAGTCTATATGTGTCTTTATGTCTGAAATGCGTTTCTTGTAGACAGCGTGTATATGGGTCTTGTTTTTGTATCCATTCAGCCAGTCTGTGTCTTTTGGTTGGATAATTTAATCCATTTACATTTAAAGTAATTATTGATATATATGTTCCTATTGCCATTTTCTTAATTGTTTGGGGTTGATTTTGTAGATATTTACTTTCTTCTCTTGTATTTCTTAAATATAAATCCCTTTAACATTTGTTGTAAATCTGGTTTGGTGGTACTGAATTCTCTTAACTTTTGCTTATCTGAAAAGCTTTTAATTTCTCCATCGATGTTGAATGAGATCCTTGTCGAGTACTATAATCTTGGTTGTAGATTTTTCCCTTTCAGTACCTTAAATATATCCTGCCATTCCCTTCTGGTCTGCAGAGTTTCTGCTGAAAGATCAGCTGTTAAGCATATGGTGTTTCCCTTGTATGTTACTTGTTGCTTTTCCCTTACTGCTTTTAATATGCTTTCTTTGTGTTTATTCTTTGTTAGTTTGATTAGTATGTGTCTTGGCATGTTTCTCCTTGGCTTTATCCTCTAAGGGACTCTTTGTGCATCTTGAACTTGATTGACTATTTCATTTTCCATATTGGGGAAATTTTCAACTATAATCTCTTCAAATTTTTTCTCATACCCTTTATTTTTCTCTTCTTCTTCTGAGACCCCTATAATTCAAATGTTGGTGCGTTTGATAATGTCCCAAAAGTCTCTGAGGCTATCCTCAGTTCTTTTCATTCCTTTTACTTTATTCTATTCTTTGAAAGTTATTTCCACCATTTTATCTTCCAGCTCACTGATTTGTTCTTTTACTTCAAATATTCTACTATTGATTCCTTCTGGAGTATTTTTAATTTCAATAATTGTTTTGTTTGTCTCTGTATGTTTATTCTTTAATTCTTCTAGGTCTTTGTTAATTGATTCTTGCATTTTCTCCATTTTGTTTTCAAGGTTTTTGATCATCTTTGCTATCATTATTCTGAATTCCTTTTCAGGTAGTTTGCCTATCTCCTCTTCATTCATTTGGACTTCTGTGTTTCTAGTTTGTTCCTTCATTTGTGTAGTATTTCTCTGCCTTTTTTTCATTTTTTTTTAACTTAATGTGTTTTAGGTCTCCTTTTCCCAGGCTTCAGGGTTGAATCCTTTCTTCCTTTTGGTTTCTGCCCTCCTAAGTTTGGTCCAGTGGTTTGTGTAAGCTTTGTATAGGGTGAGATTTGTGCTGAGTTTTTGTTTGTTTGTTTGCTTTCCTCTGATGTGAAAGGCTGAGTGAGGTGATAATCCAGTCTGCTAATGATTGGATTTGTATTTTTGTTTTGTTTGTTGTTTATAAAAGAAGTCCTGCACTGGGTGTTACTGGTGGTTGGGTGATGACAGGTCTTGTAGTTAAGTGGTTTCCTTTGTGTGAGTTCTCACTATTTGATACTCCCTAGGGTTAGTTCTCTGGTAGTCTAGGGTCTTGGAGTCAGTGCTCCCACCCCAAAGGCTCAGGATTTGATCTCTAATCAGGAGCGAAAATTCCACAAGTGGTTTGTTATGGTGTTAAGTGAGATTAAAACAAATATCCATAATCAAGAAACCAAAGATGAACCCCAGACAAATGGCAGTTCCAAAATCAGGCAAATAATAACTAAAATAATAGAATATACACATATAAATATACACCCATAAGCAAAGTCAAAACAGTTTGACAAAAATAAAGTATAGTAGATTGATCAGTGAACAAAGGAAATAAAAAGTTATATTTACCAGTTAAGAACAAAACTAACTAAAGTACAAACTGGAAAACAAAACTAAAGCAAGATTCCAAGTGGGGAATAAAGAAATGAAAACAAAACTAGCAAATATGTTGAAAGGAAAGGATAGAAAGAAAAAAAGAAAGAATAAATATGCAAAGTTATATAGAGGTAGATGAAGAAGATTTATATACAGTAAAGATTAACTTCAAGGGGAAAAGAACAGTAGGAAAGGCAAACAAAGGAATAAATGTAGAAAAAAATATAATAGGTTTTAAAAGTTAAAATTTAAAAAAAGATAAAAGGAAAACAAGCAAACAGAAGAAGAAAGAAAAAAGGAAAACTCCACAGAACTGCAAAAGTCCAACGTGGAGGCAGAGGTTTATAGCAACAATAAAGAGTATGCCTGAATATACACATATACATATACTCCCATAAGCAAAATCAAGACATTCCAACAAAAATAAAGTACAGTAGATTTACCCGGCTAACAAAGGAAACCAAAAATTATATCTACCAGAACAAAACTAACTAAAGTACAAACTGGAAAACAAAACTAAAGCAAGATGTCAATTGGGCAATACAGCAATGAAAATAAAACTAACAAAATGTTGAGAGGAAAGGAAAGAAATAAAAGAATGAAAGAATAGATATGCAGAGTTATATAGAGGTAGATGAAGAAGATTTATATGCATTAAAGATTAACTGCAAGGGAGAAAAGAACAGTAGGAAAGGCAAACAAAGGAATAAATGTAGAAAAAATAATAATAGGTTTAAAAAATTTAAAGAAAGAGAAAAAGAAAAACAAAAAAGAATACTCCACAAAAGTTCAAAAGCCCAATGTAGAGGCAGAAGTTTATAACAGCAATAAAAAATGTGGCTGAGAAAAATTTAAAAAAGTAAAAGCTCAAAAGCTTAATTAGATTTCATAGTGTCAATAAAATTAACAACTACAGCGGCGGGGGGGGGGAATGAAAAAAAAAAAAAAAAAAGGAAGAATCTACAAGAATCTACAGAGCAAGTCAAAACATAAGAATAATAAATGTTTTTCTTGAGTCACTGCTGTCAGAGTCCTTTCCCTCGCTCGCAGTCACCGTCCACCTCACCTCCCTAGGATGCCCTTCAACACTGTGCTGACCTCTGGGCCTGCTGTGGGGGCAATTCGGATTCTAATCTGGTCCTACTCCTATGTGTTCTTGCCTCCAATGTCCACAGATATCAGAACTAGTGTGTTTTCTTTTGTGGGAGCTCTCAATGACCTTTTATATATTCCATAGATAATATATATATACATATATAATTTGTAGCTTGTATAGCTGGTGGGAAGGTTTTGGGTCATCATCCTTAGCCACACTGTCCCTGGGTTTCTTTCTTTCTTTCTTTTTTTTTTTTTTTTTCCATTTTTTACCCCTGGGTTTCAACTGTGGTTTTATTTCCACCTCTGCATGTGGGTTGTCCACTGGGGTTTGCTCCTGAGGCTGCTCTGGAGGACTTGGGTTTGCCCCTGTGAGGGTCAGGTGTGGAGGTGGTGCAGCTGCTTGCCTTGTGGGGACCCTTGAAGCGTCAAGTGTGCAGGGACACGGACTGTCTCCACCATAGGAGTTATGGCCCTATCAGAGTCTTTTTCGAGTCTCTTGTAGGTGGCGATCAGAAAGCCTCTTTGGCCAATCGTTCTCTGTAACTCTGCCTGTTCAGGCACTTAGAGGGCTCCCTTGCCTGGGGTCTTACTCTGTAGTTCAGTGCATCAGTCACTCAAAGGGGCACCCTGGGTGGGGTCCTGCTCTGTAGTTCAGTGCGTCAGGCGTTTGATGGGCCAGCCTCTCTATTGTTCAGCTGCCAATGCTGGCGTGTGGGGAGAGAGAGGCTATGGTGATGGCTCCACTCCCCACACGTGACTCAGCAGTATTGCCTTGCTGCCATGGCTGCCTGACTTTCCCCCATAGGCATTTCCCACCACGGTCTCCTCCCGCACTTTCCCTTGATTGGTCTCCCTGCAGTCAACAGCAGCCCTAGGTCTGGGATTGCTCAAAAATCCCTAAACTTCAGCTCCCAGCTGCTGTGCCTTCCAGGAGACTTGCATCCCTGTCCGAGGTATGTATGGCTGTGGCAAGGACTGTCTGATTCTCATTCCGTTTAGACTGCCACAGATCAGCTGTTTCACTCTCAGCCTTAAATGTTTCTCCTCTGACTCAGACAATTGCCCCAGTGTGGGGATTAGACCCCTATTTAAGTTCACCTACCAGCTAAGGACAGGTCCAGTTCTACTTTACTAATACTCCTGTTTTTCCCCCTCATTCCTTCATCCTATGAGTTTTGCATGGTTCTATATATTCTTTTCCTCTGTTCAGGTACTCCTGTCCACTCTCAGCTGGTATTCTGCATGCACTTTTGTGTCTGAAGATGTATTCCTGATGTATCCGTGGAGAAAGTTGTACTCCACGTCCACCTACTCCTCCACCATCTTGTTCTCTGTCACTTTGACAGTATAATTTTATAAGATAACCTATTTTGCTTAATGAAAAAAGGTACATGTTTCAAAACTGCTAAATTATATGTAGTGCCTTTTCTGGTATAGTGAGATCTTGAGCCAGAAGCAATGACATCACTTGGAATGTTATCAGTAGAAATGCACCCAAGTCTAACTCAATCAGAATCTTAAGTTTTATGAGATTCCCAGGTGATGTCTGTGCACAAAAATTTTGGAGAAACATTGAGGCATAGTCTCATTAGCTTTAGGAAAGAGAATCATCTTTGTTAAAATGTTTAATTCCTGTATCAGGTATTGCTTTCAGATAGACTCTAGTGAAAGTAGAATTTTCAAATTGAGTTAGTCTACTTAATTTAAATGTTACCTATGCATAAGATGTATGCATGTGTTCTAGGTCGCTTCACTCATGTCTGACTTTTTGTGATCCTATGGACTATAGGCTGCCAGCTCCTCTGTCCATGGGATTCTCCAGGCAAGAATACTGGAGTGGGTTGCCATTCCCTCCTCCAGGGGATCTTCCTGACCCAGGGATGGAACCCATGTCTTTTATGTCTCCTACAATGACAGAAGGGTTCTTTACCACCAGCACCACCTGGGAAGCCCATAAGATGTTTAGGTAAAGGAAATTAAAGAATCTATAACAGAGAAAATGTATTAAGGAGGGAAAATGAGATAAAATGCAGTTTTTTTTCTCATTTGATTTTCTTTCTCACTAACATCCCTTTGGATTGCAGTGGCTTAGCACCTGGAAATAAAGTTTACTGCCAACCAAAAGTAATGGTAAGCTAATGTAAATATCAGGAATTCCCATGATGCCCTCGTTTCTGCTGTTTCAGGGAAAATAGCTTGTTCAAAAGCTTGGATTGTAATTATTACAGCTGGTGGGTTTTCTAATGCCACAGCTATTCAAGAATCATTTGTAATTGCTAATATACTTATTGCCAAAGTGTGAAGCACAGTTAGTCCAGACTCTTGCTTTTTAAAATATGATTTATGCCTCTATTCTTTCTCTTTTTATGCTCTCCTATAAGCCAAATGTAATATATTCAATTTCCCCCCAAATATTTCCCTAATGTGTTATTTAGTAAACACTTCAGAACCTCAATATGTGATAGACTATATATCTATGCAGTTTTAAAGACCCAGTTTACAACTGCATCCAATATTTACATAATTTGTTTGAAAAGAAAGGTGTATTGCTACTTCTGACTTTTTTAGTAGATAGATACTTGCACTGCTTCCTCTCCCCTAACCCCTATTCTGTGCATGAGTATGTTTGTGTGTTTGACTGAAACAGACAGAAACAGAAGGAGAGCAGCATGTTGTGTAGCCTAATACAGTGCTTCTCCAATTTTATGTGCAAGGAAGCACCTGGATATCATGTTAAAGTGCAGATCCTGAATATTTCCTTAGCAAGATCGGAAAGGAAAGAACCCAGAACACTGAGGCAAGAGAAGACCAAAATCAATCAAACAAACAAACAAAAACCCTCAAAAAACTAACAAAAAAAACCCCCCACACAACTTGGCCCAGGTAATTGATCTTGTGTAAGACCCTGATGCTGGGAAATATTGAAGGCAGGAGGAGACGGGGATGACAGAGGATGAGATTGTTGGATGGCAGCTCAGTGGACATGAGTTTGAGCAAGTTCTGGGAGTTGGTGATGGGCAGGGAAGCCTGGCGTGCTGCAGTCCATGGGATTGCATAGAGTTGGACATGACTGAGCAACTGAACAACAAACAGGAACAAAAGTTACTTCAATTCTCTAATTAACTCTTGGATTTCATCATCTGTAAAACGGGGCTAAAAATTGTGAGGATTCAAAAAACAAAATGCCATTTGTAAAGTGCCTGACACATGGGAGAAACACAGTAAATAGTCATTGTATTATTGTCATCAGATGAATGGTCTGGGATTTCCAGTAGGTTGAAGGGGAAAAAGTGCCTAATGAAACACCTAATGTATCTCATGATGTAAAATCTCAAACTTGCTTATATCTGATCCTTTTTGGCTCCATTAACTGCAAGAATTGCCCCCTGGGATATGAACTGACAGAGAAGAAAAATGGGACACTAATATCATTTCAGCATTCCCAACTTCAGTCCAGAGCCTGGATTGCACTGCTATCAGTTTCAGATGTCATTTTTTGAAGGATCTTAGTTCCCAGTACAGGGATCGAACCCATGCCCCCTGACGTGGAAGCACAGAGTCCTAACCACTGGACTTGTAGGGAAGTCACTCGAATATCATTTTTATTCTCCTTTAACAGTAGCTTAATAGTAGTGTTGAGCTGCACTCCACGGGCCTAAAAGGCTTGTGTTTGCCCAGCTTCAAGACCTAAAAAAGAGCCCAGAGTCATTAAGAGACATCAACGTTTTAATGGATGGAGGAGCTTAAATGTCTGAAGCAGGGCCCAGGAGAGACACCCAACCCTGTGTAGTGAATGGCAGGCAGGACATGGTGGCAGTCTTCACTCCTGGAGAGAAGGGGAGACTACTATTTATAGGGGAATTGAAGTCAGGTGTGCTTATTTGTTACCACGGAAACCAGTAGAGGAGCACTCCCCTCATCACCACTTTGATAAAAGCAATCACTAGCTGGGACCTGGGACAAGTATGTAGGAAGGTCAGTCATGTGAGTAGAGTATAGGTAAAGCAGGCCCTGTTTGGACAGGAGATGTACAGAGAGCAAGAGAACAACCATCATGAATGGCCTGACCATACAAGTAACATCTAACCTTTTGGACTCCATAAACTTATTTTCTTTATTATAACCTCATATCATTTTTGTTTTTAGTTTTTGTTCTTTTTGTTTCTTGGTTTTGGATAAGAATTAGAATTCTCCCTCTGGCTAAGTTGCCTTAGGCTTTCTTGCAATTCCAGAAATACTCCAGTTCCAACTTGGGCTAATCCTGTGACAGTCCTTGGGTTTACCCCAATCCTTGGAGACCAGATTGTTTTAGACCTGCCAGTTTGAGTAGATTTATTAGGCAACTATTTCAGCCTCTGGTTGCACATAGAAATCCCGACACAAAATTCCCTGCACATTTGCAAAATTATTCCCTCATGCATCCTGTCTGTATTATACTAGAATGGCACACTCAAAAGACAGGAAGGGCAAGAAAGTGAATTCCAGCCTTGTATATTGGTGGTTTTCTTCCCAGGTGCTGTATTTCCTTGGATAGATTTTATACAATATAGGATTAGTACTCAGCTACACTTCACATATAGAGATGTTTTGAGTTAAAACTGTACATTTTTTCTTAGTCAGGGTTGAGTGTCTGATTTCTCCTTTGACATCTAACCTTCAGTGAATTGTTCTTAAATCTCATCAGTTGGGTATCTTATTAGGTTCAGAATGGTTAGTTGGATGCATTTTTTTGTGTGTGTGGCTCTCCTTGAACTTATTCATGTTAAGTAGTGTTAAAACTTTTCTCACACTTTTCCTATTTTTCTGGCAAACTGAAAGTAACATTTTTCATTTTCCATAGTCACACATATAACTTAGTTTTATTTTACTTCTGACTGACCTACTGGCATACAGTTATCACTCAATCTACAATTATTATGGTGCATCTATTGAAAATTTATCAAGGCTTAATACTAATATTAAACATCACATGCTGCAGTCCATGGGGTCACAAAGAGTCAGATATGACTGAGTGTCTGAACTGAACTGGACTGAATATTATCAATACTAATATAATTAATATTTCATTATTGCTAGTCATGAACACTATTGTTTTTTAATATTTATTTATTTATTTTCTGTGTTGGAACTTAGTTTTGGCATATAGGATCTTTCCTTGTGGCACATGGGAGTAGTTGCCCCTTGGCATGTGTGATCTTATTAATAGTTCCCCAACCAGGGATTGAACCCATGTCCCCTGCCTTGCAAGGCAGATTCCAAACCACTGGACCACCAGGGAAGTAACAAACACTATTATTAATATACAAGCATAACTTGTTTTATTGTACTTTGCTTTATCATTATTTGCAGATACTATAATTTTTATAGATTGAAGGTTTGTAGCAACCTAGTATCTTTCACAAGTCTATCAGTGCCACTTTTCCAAAAGCATTTGTTCACTTCATGTATATGTGTCACATTTTGCTAATTCTCACAATATTTTGAACTTTTTCATTATTATTGTATTTGTTATATTGATCTGTCATGTTACTATTGGAAAAAGATTATGACTTGCTGAAGGCTCAGGAGATAGCATTTTTTAGCAATACTTATTTTTCAATTATAGTATGAAAATTTTTTAGACATTGTGCTATTGAACACCTAATAGACTCTAGTATAGTGTAAACATAGCTTTTGTATACACTGAGAAACCACAAAATTGCATCTACTATGTTACAGATCCAGAGTTAGAAGCCAAGGGTATGTAGAGATTTGAAAGTTTAGGTTTCTGAGAAGCTTATAGTCCAGGTGGGAAAACAAAGCACATCAAAAATCAGAAAATCCCTGGGTGGAAAAAGTCCCTGTCTTAGTCTGAACAAGTTGCTTTAATAAAATACCACAGAGTGACTAAACAACCTACATTTATTTCTCATTGTTCTGGAAGCTGAGAAGTCTGAGACCAAGGGTCAATAGATTTGGTGTCAGGTGATAGCCCAGTTCCTGGTTTGTAGACCGCCAGCATTCTCACTGGGGGTCAACTTGATCTTTCCTAGATGTGTGCTCATGGGAAAGGGGTGGGAGGGAAGGGGAGAATTGGTCTTTTTCTTCCTCTAACAACCCTAATCCCATTATGTAGTTCCCACACCCATGGCCTCAATCTTCTTTACATCCCAAAGGCCCCACAAAATACATTGGGGGATAGTCCTTCAACATATGAATTTTTAAGGGACAAAAGTATTTAGCTCATAACAGTCCATAACGTTTATTTTGCTCATCTGATGCTTAAGACCTCTCTACAACCCCATAGAATAGTCACATCATCTCTTATTAAGTATTCCCAATAGCAGTTGTTGTTCAGTCACTGAGATATGTCTGACTCTTTGTGTCCCCGTGGACTGCAGAATGCCAGCCTTCCATGTCCTTCACTATCTCCTGGAGTTTGCTCAAACTCATGTCCTTTGAGTCGATGATGCCATCAAACCATCTCATCCTCTGTTGTCCCTTTCTCCTCATGCCTTCAGTCTTTCCCAGCATGTGGGTCTTTTCCAATGAGTCAGCTCTTCACATTAGGTGGCCAAGTATTGGAGCTTCAGCTTCAGCATCAGTACAGCCATTGAATATTCAGGGTTGATGAAGTGATGGGACTGGATGCTATGATCTTAGTTTGTTGAATATTGAATTTTAAGTCATATTTTTCTCTCTTCTTTCACCCTCACCAAGAGGCCCTTTAGTTTCTCTTAGCTTTCTGCCATTAGAGTGGTATCATTTGCATGTCTGAGGTCGCTGATATTTCTCCTGGAATTCTTGATTCCAGCTTGGGATTCATCCAATCCAGCATTTTGCATGATGTAGTATGCATATAAGTAAATAAGCAGGGTGACAATATACAACATTGTCATACTCCTTTCCCAATTTTAAACGAGTCCATTTTTCCATGTCTGGGTCTGACTGTTGCTTCTTGACCTGCATACAGGCTTCACAGGAGACAGGTAAGGTGGTCTGATATTCCCATCTCTTTAGGAATTTTCCATACTTTGTTGTGATCCACACATTCAAAGGCTTTAGTATAGTCAACGAAGAAGAAGTAGACGTTTTTCTGGAATTGTCTTGCTTTTTCTATGATCCAATGGATGTTGGCAATTTGATCTCTGATTTCTCTGCCTTTTCTAAATCTAGCTTTCCTCAATAGAGGGGGCTTCATTATCTACTGAAGTAGTAGCCAATTCTGTGTTGAATCACTTCTGACTATTAGAAATTTCCTTTTCGACTTGAGTTGAAAGTGATCCCTAGTAGTTTTTCACCATTGGCCCTTGTTATATCTTTTGGAGTCCTGAGAACTGTTGTATTTACCCCACATACAGGAGTACTTAGAGCAGTCAAAAATAATTAACATATTGCCCTTTGCAATAGCTTGTCTTCATATATATATATACATATATATGTATATCTATGTACACATATGTATATGTATGTATACATGTATATGTATATATATATAAATACACACACACATTCATACAATGAGATTTACGGGAATTCAAAGACAGAATATGAACTGAGGGCCAAGTGATTGGGCAGGGTTTAGTGGATGAAATCATTCTTACACTGGTCCTTAGACACATGAAAATAAGAGAGGGTAATGTGAAAAAAAGGCCCCAAAGCTGCATTATATGTGTCTATTTCAGGAACCACATTCAGATCAATTTATCTCAATCATGTACCAAGTATGGACATTGAATCATTTCACTGAAATCCGTGTAAAAAAATATCTGTACCACAGAATTGAAAGAAACACATGTACCCCAATGTTCACTGCAGCACTTCAGTGTTCACAATAACTAGGTCATGGAAAAAACCTAGATGTCCATCAAGAGAAAAATGGATTAGGAAGTTGTGGTACATGTACACAATGGAATATTACTCAGCTATAAAAAGGAAAGCATTTTAGTCAGTTCTAATGAGGTGGATGAAACTTGACCTATTAGACAGAGTGAAGTAAGTCAGAAGGAGAAACAAAAATACTGTATATTAACACATATATATGGAATTTGGAAAGACAGTAACGATGATCCTATATGAGGGTCAGCGAAAGAGACACAGATGTAAAGAACATAATTTTGGACTCTGTGGGACAAGGAAAGGGTGGGATAATTTGAGAAAATAGCATTGAAACAGGCATATTACCATATATTAAATAGATGACCAGTGCAAGTTCGATGCATAAAGCAGAACACCCAGAGCTGGTGCTCTGAGACAATCCAGAGGGATGGAGTGGGGAAGAGGTGGGAGGCGGGTTCAGGGTGGGGAGACACATGTGTGTATGTGGTTGATTCATGTCGATGTATGGCAAAAACCATCACAATATTGTAAAGTAATTATCTTCTACTTGAAATTAATTAATTAAAAAGTTATAACAAAAAAATCTGTATCAAAGTTTGATTAATTTTATCCTATATTTTCCTTAACTAATAGTCAATTCTTATGCATTTCTATGTAAAGAAAGAGGCAGATATATTTGAATTTCAGTGACTTATCTCAGTTTTAAGAACACCTCAGGAAAGTTTTAAATGGATTATTTTGAGTGGGGTGATTTCCTTGTCATGTGATTTCCTAGGTAGAGACCTTCCCTACCATGAATTAGATTAGGGCTTCTCTGGTGGCTCAGATGGTAAAGAATCCTTCTGCAATGCAGGCGATATATGTGGGTTCAATGCCTTTGGCAGGGAGATCCCTGGAGGAGGAAATGACCACTCACTCTAGTATTCTTGCCTGGGAAATCCCATGGACAGAGGAGCCTGGTGGGCTACAGTCCATGGGGTTGCAAAGAGTTGGATACAACTGAGGATTAAGCACATACAACATACAAAGCAGAAGGTTCTGATGAAAACAGCAAATTTTCTAAGCTTTGGTTTCAACGGAGTCCAGTCAACCCAAGACCCAAACATATATGACATATTATAGGAAACTTTCACTGACTTTCACAGGCTGGAAGTAAAAAGTATTAAGGAAATAAAGGAGAATATGGGGTCATGATGAGCAAAGACACAATAGTGTACTTATGGGGTAAGATTTGGGTAGACTACATATAATGTGCTAGCACATATGGTCTTCAAAAGAGAGCTGGGTTGCCTTTATCAACATGGGAGAGTATTTTTATGATATGTGTTGTGTAGCCTGTGTGGTGGAGTTATGTATCTGGCAATGGCAACGCATATGTTAGTTTTATCTACTTAGGTCAGAGTATAGCTGTCTGTATTGGGATGGGTGAACTATGTTTTTAACACTTTATTGAAGTATAGCTGATTTGCAAAGTTGTGTTAATTTCTACTGTACAGCAAAGTGACTCAATGATATACTTTTTTTTTTTTTGGTACATTTTTTTCCCATTTATTTTTTTTATTATTTGGAGGCTAATTACTTTACAATATTGTAGTGGTTTTTGCAATACATTCACATGAATCAGCCATGGATTTACATGTGTTCCCCATCCTGAACCCCCTTCCCGCCTCCCTCCCCACCCCATCCCTCTGGGTGATCCCAGTGCACCAGCCCCGAGCACTTGTTACATGCATCCAACCTGGACTGGCGATCTGTATCACACTTAAAAGATACGTGTTTTGATACTGTTCTCTCAGATCATCCCACCCTCACCTTCTCCCATAGAGTACAAAAGTATGTTCTATATATCTGTGTCTCTTTTTCTGTCTTGCATACAGGGTTATTGTTACCACCTTTCTAAATTCTATATATATGTGTTAGTATACTATATTGGTCTTTATCTTTCTGGCTTACTTCACTCTGTATAATGGGCTCCAGTTTCATCCATCTCATTAGAACTGATTCAAGTGAATTCTTTTTAATGGCTGAGTAATATCCCATGGTGTATATGTACCACAGCTTCCTTATCCATTCGTCTGCTGATGGGCATCTAGGTTGCTTCCATGTCCTGGCTATTATAAACAGTGCTGCGATGAACATTGGGGTACACGTGTCTCTTTCAGTTCTGGTTTCCTCAGTGTGTATGTCCAGGAGTGGGATTGCTGGGTTAGAGATGGGAAACCTGTTTGCAGTTTGGTAGGGTCTCTGGGGCCGCGTTTGCCCCTTTGCCCTCCCCCCTACCTCCTGCTTCCTGTGGGGGATGGGCCGATCTGTAACTGGCTAGCTATTCTCTGGAATTGCTCAGTCCTTCCTTTGTTCTGCTAACAGGCCGGCAGTGTCTGTGGTTAGTGCTTTTTGCAGGTTAATTTTTTTTCTCTCTCTCTTGCTATCCTATAGTTTAAGTTGCTATCTCACTCGATAGCTCCCTCTGATTGCCCTCAGGGCATTCAGGCCCGGTCCTTACCCTAAGCAATGCCACCCACTCCTCTCCATTCAGCCTCCACTTGCTGGTGGTGGATGTGAGCGTCTGGGGTACTTTTCTGCTAGGAGTTGCTTTTAGGCATGTGATCTGTGGATTTTATTTTCCTCCTGGTTAGGTTGCCCTCCAAGATTCGAAAACTTCCCCCAGACCCGTCAGTGAGAGGGTTTCCTGGTGTTTGGAAACTTCCTCTATTAGGACTCCCTTCCCAGGACGGGTCTCCATCCCTAACTCTTTTGTCTCTCTTTTTATCTTTTATATTTTGTCCTACCTCCTTTCAAAGACAATGGGCTGCTTTTCTGGGCGCCTGATGTCCTCTGCTAGCAATCAGAAGTTGTTTTGTGGAGTTTGCTCAAAATTTAAATGTTCTTTTGATGAATTGGTAGGGGAGAAAGTGGTCTCCCTGTCCTATTCCTCTGCCATCTTAGCTCCTCCCCCAATGATATACTTATTTATGTATTTTTTTTCAGATTTTTTCCCTTATGGTTTATCACAGGATATTGAATATAGTTCCCTGAGCTATACAGTAGGAGCTTGTTTATTCAGCCTATATATACTAGTTTGTATCTGGTAATCCCTAACTCCGAGTCCTTCCCTCCCCCAGAACCCCCTCCCTTGGCAACCACCTCTGCTCTCTATGTCTGTGTGTCTGTTTCATAAATATATTCATTTGTGTCATATTTTAGATTCCACATATAAGCAATATCATATGGTATTTGTCTTTTACTTAGTATGATAATCTCTAGTTCCTTGCATGTTGCTGCAAATGACATTATTTCATTCTTTTTTAAGACTGAGTAGTATTCCATTGTTCCACATCTTCTTTATACACTCATCTGTTGAGAAACATTTAGGTTGTTTCCATGTCTTATTTGCTGTAATAGTGTTTCTGTGTACATCGGGGTGAACATCTTCTTGAAATGTAATTTTGTCTGAGTATATGCCCCATAAGTGGGATTGCTGAATCATAAAGTAACTTTATTTTCTGTTTTTTTAAGGAAACTTTGTACTAGTTTCAATAGTGGCTACATCAGTTTACACTTCCACCAACAGTGCAAGAGTGTTCCCTGGTAAACTATTTGAATGAAAATCTAAGAAGTAGTTTGTCAGAAGGCCCAAGTTCTAGCTACTGATATTGTGTGATGGTTGTCATAATAAATCTCTTCCTGTAGCTTGAAAGCATTTATTCATTACTTACCAAATAATAACTGACCGTTTCTTCTGTGTCAGCAACCTAGTAGACCCTGGAGATGGTGAACCAAAATAGACAAATCTCTCTCTTCAAGGTTCTCATCGTTGAGTGTGAGACAGACATTCATATAATAATCATATGCAGAACTATCTGTTAACCTAACTGTTCCAAAGAAAAAGAAAAGGTGTTATGAGAATAGCATGACTTGTGTTCTTTGTGTGTTCTGTGTATTCTCTACTAAGAGACACCAGCTAGTTGCTGCTACAGACCTCAGTGGGGTGACCCTCAATTGGCTGCTTCTTTATTTGGGCCCTCACAATACTCAAGCCAAGTCATTCTTAATTTATCATACTGACTTGGATGTCAGTGTAATTAGCCATTTACACATTGCCTCCCCAAGTAGAATGAGAACACCTGTGAAGATGCTCATGTATCTCAGCCCTGTATTCCTAGCCCAATGCTTGGCACACAGTAAGGGTTCAATCAGTGTTAGCAGGATGACGAAATAAATTCTATTGCAATATTAACCAGCTTAAAATTATATCCTGAGCCAGCATTTTTTCAACAATAATGCAGAACCACCAGACCTTTTTACCTCAGTTATGTTCTCATTTTCCTATATATCCAATGGTACTGTTTCTCTATAGAATGAAACCTCATAAGTGTCATTCTTTTGAACTCTATGCTCAATTTCAAAGTATGTGTTTGAAGCTCAGTTAGAGATCTATACATCAAAAAATATTTAAAGATATCATTTAGAAAATCAGCACTTTTCATTATAGAGTGAAGTTCACTTAATTATTGGTTTGGGAGCAAAGCTTTAAAATGCCAAATAAATCCCAAGTGTCTTCAGTGAATGTATTGGGCAGATTGTGATGTTGCTAAATCTAAACTTGATTGGGACTGTGGTGATGGGTTTGAAAAATTTACACCATGATTAATCTTTCTTTTTTTTTGGGGGGGGGGGAGTTAGTTGTTTTTAATAGACATCCAGTTTACTGCTTCATCAGCCCTTTTGCATCTCAGTTTTACTACTAACACTTCTCCTTCTAAAAGCCTTTCCAGAGGCTAAAATATGTCTGCATACATCCAGTATATTTAACTTATACCCCAAGATGAGACTGGGCTATTACAGAAGCAGGGCTGTGAAAAGAATTTAGGAACGTACATTTTTTATGGTTGGCCTGCCATAATAAATATGGGTAGTTCAGTAGATGATTATACCACAATAAGTGTGCTAAAAGACAACTCTGATTCAGACAGTGACACAGCCTGTGAAACTCTTGACCCTCATGATGGAGGCCTCAATTCATTAGCCAACTTGAGTTCAGTCAAGGAAAGAATAGACTCCCACAGAAGCGAAATTCTCCTTAATGAGCTGTTAATTGTTTACATGTAACGGAAGTTGCCTGATATTTCTTTTAATTTACTAATGTATTCCTGGCCCTGCTGCTCTGATGGCCTCAGGCAAATTCTTATCATAAAAATGCAGGTGTGCTTAGCAGGTATAATAAAAGTATAATAAAAGTGCAGATGTGCATAGCAGGTTTGTCAGTTGATATGCTCATATCAGCTTAAAAGAACTTCGCATTTCTATAAATTAAGAAATGAATCACTGCTGTGCTGATTCTCTGATTGCCCTCTCTTCATCATTTTCTCTGCAGGCCCAGACTGACTAGGCTATTTTACGGGAGCTGGAGATGACTCATTACCCCACATTACTTTATCTCACAGATGGCATCATTTTATCTTAGGCACAAAGAGACTGACAAGTGACATTGTTGCAGTGATTTTATTGTATTAGGCTGTGGAGAGCACTGGATGTGATGAATATATAACGTGAGGCTGGAGTTTGCATTTGAGACTTGGGGCTTTGGTAGAATAGAGGGAGATAAAAAGGGAGATTTTCAAAAAGGGCATACAGAGGGTGGAAAGGAAGAAGTGTTAAGAGAGTGTGTATTCCCTCCATAAGCAAGATAGTATTTCCTATATATCAGGGAATACTGAAGACCCACAGATAGTTCTCAGGCTAATCCAGTCATTTGGCATTAAAAAATGTTTTTTAAACCGTGCTAAAACTGTTGACCCAAGGCTTTTTGATTCCTGCCCATAGTTACAGACTTGCTGGTAATTTTCATTAAACTAAGGAATCTAGGGATGCTATAGGGCTGAGCTAAAGGTTGGCTTCTTGCCAATGCTAAAGTGATAGGGCAGTAATTTTCACCATTAAGTCAAATATAAGAATCCTTTAAAATGTGTAAGTGTATCTGTGGTTGTGTGAGTGTGTGTGTGTATGTGTTTATGTGCACTATTTTCTGATTGCATATGTGGAAGGAGTGGGAATATGTGGAAATTTAAAAGAAATACAAATTTTATCTGATCAGGTAGGAGGAGTCAAGAATAATTTTGTACGTTCTTCTGACATATTCAGGGGGGAAAACTGTCAACTGGGTAGAATACTCTGTCTAGTTCTTCTGTTGGAAAGCTATATTTTTTTGTTATAGGTACCTGCCATTGAGCAAATGGAATTGTCAAAGATCGCTGTTACACAAAAAGGGCCCATTACACTCAGCAAAGCATGCAAATACCAGCATAATTTACTATCATAGCCAATAACAAAGTGCTATTTTAAGAAACTTAATGCCACCTGTTAAAACTCAGGTTTTCCAAATCAGAGCCTGAGATGCTTTCTTGCTAGTACATCAGGTATTAATTTTACTTTGTCACAAGATTTCTGGATACAAGAAATATCCTATTGTTTTCTAAACCAAATTAAATCTGACATGAAGTCCCATTTATGGGGACTGTGGAATGATCTAATATCACTCATTATCGGATCTCCCGTCCCACCTCCCCAGGGTTATGGGAAAGCTTTAAGGGATTATTCAATCCCGAGTTTGAGAAAGTCCCTGTGTTTCCCAAGTGGCTCAATGGTAAAGAATCTGCCTGCCAATGCAGGAGATGAAGGTGACACGGGTTTCCTCCCTGGGTTCAGAAGATCCTTTGGAGACGGGAATGGGTACCCACTCCAGTATTCTGTCCTGGAGAATCCTAAGGCAGAGGAGCCTGGCAGGCTACAGTCCATGGGGTCACAAAAAATCCAACAACTTAGCATGCACGCAAACAGTGTCTTGGTCCACAAAGGTCCCAAGCCTTCATTTTCCAGTGGGACGGAGAGGTGGTGCTGCTTCTACTTTGACTAGGGTTTGGAACTGGGATGGAAGGACTAGTGTATTCGTTCTCTTGACGGAACTCACCTGAGGTTCCATCTCTTCTCTACTGACTTAGGTTTAAAAGCATATGTCCTTATCTTTCTGGCTTACTTCACAGCTCTTTGGGAACACAAGAAGCACAGTCACTTTCCAGCCTTGGAGACTCTCTCTTAGACCCAGAGTTGTCTATTTTGTCTGCCTGTCTCTACAAACACTTCTAATCCATCCTGTCTCTCTTTGGGATGATTTTTCATAATCCCTTCCCAGTGAGACAATTTGCCACTTTCTCCAGTGGGACAGTGGGGCACGAAATATTGAAATCAGTCTGTTTCATTCAGATTATCTGATCCTGATAGCAGTAGTTACCTGAACTCAAAAACAGTGGCTCCTATCACTGTAAAGTGAATAATTGTTCGTGACACAGAGGCAGACAGTGTCTCAGACTAAAAGCTCTTCAAGAGTAATATTCCCAAGATATGGCACCTTTGCACCACTCCCCTCCTTTAAAAAATTAGTGTTCAACTAAAACAGACCCAAAGACATAGAGAACAGACAGGTTGCCAAGGGAGAAGGGTGTGGAGAAGGGGTGGACTGGAGTTTGGGTTAGCAGATGCAAACTTATATATAGAATAGAAAAATAACAAGGTCCTACTGTATAGCACAGGGAACTATATTCAATATTCTGTGATAAACCATAATGGAAAATAATATGAAAAAGAATGTGTATATATATATATTGGGCTTCCTTTGTGTGGCTCAGTAAAGAATCTGCCTGCCAATACTTGACAGTGCAGGAGATGTGGGTTAATTCCTGGGATGGCAAGATACCCTGGAGAAGGGAATAGCAACCCACTTAATTATTCTTGCTTGGAGAATTCCATGAATGGAGGAGCCTGGTGGGCTACAGTTCATTGGTTGCAAAGAGTCAGACACAACTTAATGAGTAAACAACAAGAGCAATATATATATATATATATATATATATATATATTCAGTTACATAAACATATATATATGTTTCAATGCTATTCTCCCAAAACATCCCACCCTTGCCCTTTCCCACAGAGTCCAAAAGACTGTTCTATACATCTGTGTCTCTTTTGCTGTCTCACATATAGGGTTACCATTTCGATCTTTCTAAATTCCATATATATGCGTTAGTATACTGTATTGGTGTTTTTCTTTCTGACTTACTTCACTCTCTATAATAGGCTCCAGTTTCATCCACCTCATTAGAACTGATTCAAATGTATTCTTTTTAATGGCTGAGTAATATTCCATTGTGTATATGTACCACAGCTTTCTTATCCATTTGTCTGCCGAAGGACATCTAGGTTGCTTCCATGTCCTGTCTATTATAAACAGTGCTGTGATGAACATTGGGGTACACGTGTCTCTTTTAATTCTGGGTTCCTCAGTGTGTATGCATGGCAGTGGGATTGCTGGGTCATATGGCAGTCCTAGTTCCAGTTTTTTAAGGGAATCTCCACATTGTTCTCCATAGTGGCAGCATTAGTTTGCATTCCCACCAACAGTGTAAGAAGGTTCCCTTTTCTCTACATCTTCTCCAGCATGTATTGCTTGTAGATTTTTGGATAGCAGCCATTCTGACCGGTGTGAGATGGTACCTTATCATGGTTTTGATTTGCATTTCTCTGATAATGAGAGATGTTGAGCATCTTTCATGTATTTGTTAGCCATCTGTATGTCTTCTTCGGAGAAATGTCTGTTTAAATCTTTGGCCCATTTTTTGATTGGGTCGTTTATTTTTCTGGAAGTGAACTGCAGGAGTTGCTTGTATGTTTTGGAGATTAATTCTTTGTCAGTTGCTTCATTTGCTATCATTTTCTCCCATTGTGAAGGCAGTCTTCCCACCTCGCTTATAGTTTCCTTTGTTGTGCAAAAGCTTTTAAGTTTCACTAGGTCCCATTTGTTTATTTTTGCTTTTATTTCCAATATTCTGGAAGGTGGGTCATAGAGGATCCTGCTGTGATTTATGTCGAAGACTGTTTTGCCTATGTTTTCCTCTAGGAGTTTTATAGTTTCTGGTGTTACATTTAGATTTTTAATCTATTTTGAGTTTATTTTTGTTATGGTGTTAGAAAGTGTTCTAGTTTAATTCTTTTACAGGTGGTTGACCAGTTTCCCCAGCACCACTTGTTAAAGAGATTGTTTTTACTCCATTGTACATTCTTGCCTCCTTTGTCAAAGATAAGGTGTCCATAGGTGTATGGATTTATCTCGGGGCTTTCTAGTTTGTTCCTTTGATCTATATTTCTGTCTTTGTGCTAGTACCATACTGTCTTGATGACAGTAGCTTTTTAGTAGAGCCTGAAGTCAGGCAGGCTGATTCCTCCAGTTCCATTTTTCTTTCTCAAGATTTCTTTGGCTATTCGAGGTTTTTTGTATTTCCATAATTCCATACAAATTGTGAAATTATTTGTTCTAGTTCTGTGAAAAATACTGTTGGTAGCTTGATAGGGATTGAATTGAATTTATAGATTGCTTTGGGTTGTAAACTCATTTTCACTATACTGATTCTTCCAATCCACGAACATGGTATATTTCTCCATCTATTTGTGTCCTCTTTGATTTCTTTCATCAGTGTTTTATAGTTTTCTATATATGGGTCTTTTGTTTCTTTAGGTAGATATATTCCTAAGTATTTTATTCTTTTCATTGCAATGGTAAATCGAATTGTTTCCTTAATTTCTCTTGCTAATTTCTCATTGTTTGTGTATAGAAATGCAAGAGATTTCTGCGTGTTAATTTTATATCCTGCAACTTTGCTATATTCATTGATTAGCTCCAGTACTTTTCTGGTGGAGTCTTTAGGATTATCTACGTAGGGGATCATGTCATTTGCAAACAGAGGTTTACTTCTTCTTTTCCTACCTGGATTCCTTTTGTTTCTTTTTCTGCTCTGATTGCTGTGGCCAAAACTTCCACAACTATATTGAATTGTAGTGGTGAGTGTGGGAGCCCTTGTCTTGCTCCTGACTTTAGGGGAAATGCTTTCAATTTTTCGCCATTGAGGATAATGTTTGCTGTGGGTTTGTCATATACAGATTTTTATTATGTTGAGGTATGTCCCTTCTATGCCTGCTTACTGTTTTTTTTTTTTTTAATCATAAATGGATGGTGAATTTTATCAAAGGATTTCTCTGCATCTATTGAGATAATCATGTGGTTTTTATCTTTCAATCTGTTAACGTGGTGTATTATGTTGATTCATTTGTGGGTATTGAAGAATCCTTGCATCCCTGGGATAAAACCCACTTGGTCATGATGTATGATCTTTTTAATATGTTGTTGGATTCTGTTTGCTAGAATTTTGTTAAGGATTTTTGCATCTATGTTCATCAGTGATATTGGCCTGTAGTTTTCTTTTTTTTGTGGCATCTTTTTCTGGTTTTGGTTTTAGGGTGATTGTGGCCGCATAGAATGAGTTTGGAAGTTTACCTTTCTCTGTAATTTTCTGGAAGAGTTTGAGTAGGATAGGTGCTAGCTCTTCTCTAAATTTTTGGTAGAATTCAGCTGTGAAGCCATCTCATCCTAGGTTTTTGTTTGCTGGAAGATTTCTGATTACAGTTTCGATTTCTGGGCTTGCGATGTCTCTGTTAAGATTTTCTATTACTTCCTGGTTCAGTTTTGGAAAGTTATACTTTTCTAAGAATTTGTCCATTTCTTCCAAGTTGTCCATTTTATTGGCATATAGTTGCTGATAGTAGTCCCTTATGATCTTTTGTATTTCTGTGTTGTCTGTTGTGATCTCTCCATTTTCATTTCTAATTTTGTTGATTTCATTCTTCTCCCTTTGTTTCTTGATGAGTCTGACTAATGCTTTGCCAATTTTATTTATCATCTCAAAGATCCAGGTTTTAGCTTTGTTGATTTTTGCTATGGTCTCTGTTGTTTCTTTTGCATTTATTTTTGCCTAATTTTTAAGATTTCTTTCCTTCTACTAACCCTGGGGTTTTTCATTTCTTCCCTTTCTAGTTTCTTTAAGTGTAAAGTTAGGTTATTTAGTTGACTTTTTTCTTGTTTTTTGAGATAAGCTTGTATTGCTATGAACCTTCCCCTTAGCACTACTTTCACAGTATCCCATAGGTTTTGAGTTGTTCCATTTTCATTTCCATTCATTTCTATGCATATTTTGATTTTTAAAAAATTTCTTCTGTGATTTGTTCTTTATTCATCAGTGCGTTGTTCAGCCTCCATATGTTGGAATTTTTAATAGTTTTTCTCCTGTCACTGACATCTAATCTTACAGCATTGTGGTCAGAAAAGATGCTTGGCATGACTTCAATTTTTTTTAAATTTACCAAGGCTAGATTTATAGCACAGGATGTGATCTATCCTGGAGAAGCTTCCATGTGCACTTGAGAAAAAGGTGAAATTGATTGTGTTGGGGTGAAATGTCCTATAGATATCAATTAGGTCTAACTGGTATATTGTTTCATTTAAAGTGTGTTGGGGTGAAATGTCCTATAGATATCAATTAGGTCTAACTGGTCTGTTGTTTCATTTAAAGTTTGTGTCTCCTTGTTAATTTTCTGTTTAGATGATCTATCCATAAGTATGAGTGGGGTATTAAAGTCTCCCACTATTGTTGTGTTACCTTTTCAGTTTTGTCTCATGTTCATACTCCATACTCAGGCAAAATGGACTCTTAATCTGAACATTCTGGTATCTGATCAGTATCACCTGCAGGCCTTTGTTCTTACCCTTTTGACAGAAATGTCCTCCCTTTATATTTGCCTTTTGAGATCCTACTCATAACTCAAAGTTCAACCGAGATGCTATTTCCTTCAGGGATTCTTTCCTAATTCCTTTGATTTCACTTTCTTTCTCCTTTGAAACTGAGATCATGAGTTGGGGAAGATGGAAGAGGAACAGGACTGGGAGACCACTTTCTCCCCTACAAACTCACCGAAAGAACATTTGAACGCTGGGCAAACTGCACAAAACAACTTTGATCGCTAGCAGTGGACATTAGATGCCCAGAAAAGCAGCCCATTATCTTCGAAAGGAGCACAAAAGAAAGACTGAGCAATTCCAGAGAAGAGCTAGCCGGCTTCGGACCGGCCCATCCCCCGCCTGAGGAAGGAGGCAGGGGGGAGGGGAAAGCATAAACTCGGCCCCAGATACTGCATCCCCTACCAAACTGCAAACAGACTCCCAGTTTCTAACCAAAGACTTCCTGAGATTCTGGATGGTTGACATCTGCCGGGAGGGTCGTGGCTAGAGATTAGCTCCCCAGAACAGACACATGGTGCACCCAACCAGCGCGCGTGGAAAATGAGGCTGGGACCACAAGGGGATACGGTGCACCGCACCCAGGGAGAGTGTTCTTGTCAAGCTCCTGGCTGCCTGAGCTGCTTGGATGGGGAAGGCACAAAACGCAGGCCCAACCACGTCTGCACTTTTGTGGAGTACCCGAAAACTGGAACCACACACAACTCAGGGCCCGCTCGCTATAGAGCAGCCTGGAGTCTGAGCAGTATAGACGGGCAAAGCGCATGTGCCGTGAGCGGGGGCAAACTCAGTGTGGCCAGAACACTGCTAGTGCTCCCCACACATGCCAAAGATATTTGACTGCAGTGCCCCTCCCTCCCCACAGCACAACTGAACAAGCGAACCTAAACAAGAGACCACCTCCGCTAGCTTGTGTCAGGGCAGAAATTAGACACTGAAGAGACCAGCAAATAGAAGCCAAATAAACAAAGGGAACCGCTTCAGAAGTGACCAGTTCAACAGATTAAAATCCCTGTAGTTAACACCGACTACACCAGAAGTGGCCTATAGATATTGAGAAGTATAAGCTGGAACAAGGAGCTATCTGAAACTGAACTGAACCCATCCTGCCAGCAACAGCTCCAGAGAAATTCCTAGATATATTTTTACTGTTTTTTTGTTTTAATTTTTTTTTCTTTTTAAAATTTTTTTTCTTTATTTTTTTTTAAATTCCCTATTACTGCACTATTATGCCTGAAGTTTCAATTTCATATATTTTTACTATTTTTTTAATTAAAAAAATTTTTCCCCATTTTTTTCTTTTATGTTTTTTTAAGGTGCTCTATTACTCCTCTATTACTCCTTAATTTTCATTTTCTTTCACCATAACCTTGCAAAAGAAAAGACCCTATTTTTAAAGAAAACTTCATATATATTTCTTAATCTTTTGTATTTTTGTTTTTAATATTGTATCTTTAAGAGTCTAACCTCTACTCCTGATTTTTAATCTTTGTTTTTCAGTATTTGATATCAATTTTAGACATTTAAGAATCCAATATTCATTCCTCTGCTGATGGGCATCTAGGTTGCTTCCATGTCCTGGCTATTATAAACAGTGCTGCAATGAACATTGGGGTGCACGTGTCTCTTTCAGATCTGGTCAGATAAGGAATCTGTGGTACATATACACCATGGAATATTACTCAGCCACTAAAAAGAATTCATTTGAATCAGTTCTAATGAGCTGGATGAAACTGGAGCCCATTACACAGAGTAAAGTAAGCCAGAAAGATAAAGAACATTACAGCATACTAACACATATATATGGAATTTAGAAAGATGGTAACAATAACCCTATATGCAAAACAGAAAAAGAGACACAGAAGTACAGAACAGACTTTTGAACTCTGTGGGAGAAGGTGAGGGTGGGATGTTTCAAAAGAACAGCATGTATATTATCTAGGGTGAAACAGATCACCAGCCCAGGTGGGATGCATGAGACAAGTGCTCGGGCCTGGTGCACTGGGAGGACCCAGAGGAGTCGGGTGGAGAGGGAGGCGGGAGGGGGGATTGGGATGGGGAATACGTGTAACTCCATGGCTGATTCATGTCAATGTATGACAAAACCCACAGAAATATTGTGAAGTAATTAACCTCCAACTAATAAAAAAATTAAAAAAAAAAAAAAAGAATCCAATATTTAGTACCTATTTTTACTCAGGAGTGTGATGATTATTCTCTCCCCCTTTTGACTCTCCTTTTTCTCCCCCAGATCAGTTCTATTTCCTCCCTCCACCTTCTCTTCACAATCCAATACTGTGAATCTTTGTGGGTGTTCTGGGCTATGGAGAACACTTAGGGAACAGAGTATTGCCTAGATCTGTCTCTCTTCTCTTGAATCCCCCCTTTTCTCCTCCTGCTCACCTCTATCTCCTTCCTCCCTCTTCTCTTCTTCATGTATCTCTATGAACCTCTCTGGGTATCCTTCACTCTGGTGAATCCTTTCACCTTTAACCTAGAAGTATTATTATCAGTGCTGTATGGATGGAGAAGTCTTGAGGCTACTGGAAGAATAAGACTGAAATCCAGAGGCAAGAGACTTAAGCCCAAAACCTGAGAACACCAGAGTACTCCTGACTACAGGGAACATAAGTAATAAGAGATCATCTAAAAGCCTCCATACCTACACTGAAACCAACCACCACCCAAGAGCCAATAAGTTCCAGAGCAAGATATACCACACAAATTCTCCAGCAACGCAGGAGCATAGCCCTGAGCATCAACATACAGGCTACCCAAAGTCACACCAAACACATAGACCCAACTCAAAACTCACTACTGGACACTCCATTGCGCTCCAGACAGAAGAAATCCAGTTCCACACACCAGAACACCAGTGCAAGCTTCCCTAACCAGGAAAGCTTCACAACTCAATCGTTCAACCCCACCCACTGGAGAAACCTCCACAATAAAAAGGAACCACAGACCACCAGAATACAGAAAGGCCACTCTAAACACAGCAATCTAAACACGATGAAAAGGTAGAGAAATATCCAGCAGATAAAGGAACACGAAAAATGCCCACCAAGCCAAACAAAAGAGGAGGAGATAGGGAATCTACCTGAAAAAGAATTTAGAAAAATCATAATGAAAATGATCCAAAATCTTGAAAACAAAATGGAGTTACAGATAAGTGGCCTGGAGACAAGAATTGAGAAGATGCAAGAAATGTTTAACAAGGACCTAGAAGAAATAGAAGAGTCAATTAAAAATGAATACTGCAATAAATGAGATCAAAAACACTCTGGAGGGAATCAACAGTAGAATAACAGAGGCAAAAGATAGAATAAGTGTGGTAGAAGATTAAATGGTGGAAATAAATGAAGCAGAGAGGAAAAAAGAAAAAAAGAATCAAATGAGATGAGGACAACCTCAGGGACATCTGGGACAATGAGATACATCTCAACATTCGAATCATAGGAGTCCCAGAAGAAGAAGACAAAAAGAAAGGCCATGAGAAAATACTTGAAGAGATAATAGCTGAAACCTTCCCTAAAATGGGGAAGGAAATAGTTACACAGGTCCAAGAAACCCAGAGAATCCCAAACAAGATAAACCAAAGGTGAAACACCCCAAGACACATATTAATCAAATTAACAAAGATCAAACACAAAGAACAAATATTAAAAGCAGCAAGGGAGAAACAACAAATAACACACAAAGGGATTCCCATAAGGATAACAGCTGATCTGTCAATAGAAACTCTTCAGGCCAGAAAGGAATGGCGGGATATACTTAAAGTAATGAGAGAAAATAACCTACAACCCAGATTACTGTACCCAACAAGGATCTCATTCAGATATGAAGGAGAATTCAAAAGCTTTACAGGCAAGTGAAAGCTGAAAGAATTCAGCACCACCAAACCAGCACTTCAACAAATGCTAAAGGACGTTCTCTAGACAGAAAACACAGAAGGTTGCATAAACGTGAACCCAAAACAGCAAAGTAAATGGCAATGGAACCATACCTATTAATACCTAGTAATAATTACCTTAAATGTAAATGGGTTGAATGCCCCAACCAAAAGACAAAGACTGGCTGAATGGATTAAAAGCAAGACCCCTATGTATGCTGTCTACAAGAGATCCACCTCAAAACAAGGGATACACACAGACTGAAAGTGAAGGGCTGGAAAAAATATTTCACACAAACGGAGACCAAAAGAAATCAGGAGTCGCAATACTCATATCAAATAAAATAGACTTTAAAATAAAAATTGTCAAAAGAGACAAAGAAGAACACTACATAATGATCAAATGATCAATCCAAGAAGAAGTTATAACAATTATAAATATATATGCGCCCAACATAAGAGCACCACAATATGTAAGGCAAATGCTAACTAGTGTGAAAGGGGAAACTAACAATAACACAATGATAGTGGGAGACTTTAATACCCCACTCACACCTATGGATAGATCAACTAATCAGAAAATTAACAAGGAAATACAAACTTTAAATGACACACTGGACCAGCTAGACCTGATTGATATCTATAGGACATTTCACCCCAAAATAATCAATTTCACCTTTTTCTCAAGTGCATACGGAACCTTCTGCAGAATAGATCACATCCTGGGCCATAAATCTAGCCTTTGTAAATTCAAAAAAAATTGAAACCATTCCAGTATCTTTTCTGACCACAATGCTGTAAGATTAGATCTCAATTGCTGGGGAAAAAAAAAAAAAACTATTAAAAATTCAAACATATGGAGGCTAAATAACACGCTTCTGATTAACCAAGAAATCATAGAAGAAATCAAAACAGAAATCAAAATATGCATAGAAGCAAATGAAAGTGAAAACACAACAACCCCAAACCTATGGGACACTGTAAAATCAGTGCCAAGGGGAAGGTTCATATCAATACAGGCTTACCTCAAGAAAAAAGAAAAAAGTCAAATAACCTAATGCTACACCTAAAGCAACTAGAGAAGGAAGAAATGAAGAACCCCAGGGTTAGTAGAAGGAAAGAAATCCTTAAAACTATGGCAGAAATAAATGCAAAGGAAACAAAAGAGACAATAGTAAAAATCAACAAAGCTAAAAGCTGATATTTTGAAAAGATAAGCAAAATTGACAAACCGTTAGCAACACTCATGAAACAAAGGGAGAAGAACCAAATCAACAAAACTAGAAATGAAAATGGGGAGATCACAACAGACAACACTGAAATACAAAGGATCATAAGAGACTACTTACCAGCAGCTCTATGCCAATAAAATGGACAACTTGGAAGAAATGGACAAATTCTTAGAAAAGTATAACTTTCCAAAACTGAACCAGGAAGAAATAGAAAATCTTAACAGACCCATCACAAGCCTTGAAATCGAAACTGTAATCAGAAATCTTCCAGCAAACAAAAGCCTAGGACGAGATGGCTTCACAGCGGAATTCTACCAAAAATTTAGAGAAGAGCTAACACCTATCTTACTCAAACTGTTTCAGAAAATTGCAGAAGAAGGTAAACTTTCAAACTCATTCTATGAGGCCACTATCACCCTAAGATGCCACACCCTAAGATGCATCACCCTAAAGATGCCACAAGAAAAGAAAACTACAGGCCAATATCACTGATGAACATAGATGCAAAAATCCTTAGCAAAATTCTAGCAAACAAAATCCAGCACCATATTAAAAAGATCATACATCATGACCAAGTGGGCTTTATCCCAGGGATGCAAGGATTCTTTAATATCCGGGAATCAATCAATGTAATACACCACATTAACAAATTGAAAGATAAAAACAATATTATTATCTCAATAGATGCAGAAAAAACCTTTGATAAAATTCAGCATCCATTTATGATAAAAGACTCTCCAGAAAGCAGGCATAGAAGGAACATACCTCAACATAATAAAATCTGTATATGACAAACCCACAGCAAACATTATTCTCAATGGTGAAAAATTGAAAGCATTTCCCCTAAATTCAGGAACAAGAGAAGGGTGCCAAGTCTCACCACTACTATTCAACGTAGTTTTGGAAGTTTTGGCCACAGCAATCAGGACAGAAAAAGAAATAAAAGGAATCCAGATAGGAAAAGAAGAATTGAAACTCTCACTGTTGCAGATGGCATGATCCTCTACATAGAAAACCCTAAAGACTCTTTGAGTAAATTACTAGCGCTAATCAATGAATATAGTAAAGTTGCAGGATATAAAATTAACACAGAGAAATCCCTTGCATTACTATATACTAACAATGAGAAAACAGAAAGAAAAATTAAGGAAACAATACCATTCACCATTGCAACAAAAAGAATAAAATATTTAGGAGTATATCTACCTAAATAAACAAAAGACCCATATATAGAAAACTATAAAACACTGATGAAAGAAATCAAAGAGGACACAAATAGATGTAGAAATATACCATGTTCATGGATTGGAAGAATAAATATTGTGAAAATGACTATACTACCCAAAGCAATCTATAGATTCAATGCAATCCCTATCAAACTACCAATGGTATTTTTCACAGAACTAGAACAAGTAATTTCACAATTTGTATGGAAGTAAAAAAAAACCTCGAATAGCCAAAGCAATCTTGGGAAAGAAGAATGAAACTGGAGGAATCAACCTGCCTGACTTCAGGCTCTACTAAAAAGCCACAGTCATCAAGACAGTATGGTACTGGCAGAAAGACAGAAATATAGATCAATGGAACAGAATAGAAAGCCCAGAGATAAATCCACATATCTATGGACAACTTATCTTCGACAAAGGAGGCAAGAATATACAATGGAAAAAAGACAAGCTCTTTAACAAGTGGTGCTGGAAAAACTGGTGAAACACTTGTAAAAGAATGAATCTAGAACACTTTCTAACACCATACACAAAAATAAACTCAAAATGGATTAAAGATCTAAATGTAAGACCAGAAACTATAAAATTCCTAGAGGAGAACATAGGCAAAACAGTCTTCGACATAGATCACAGCAAGATCCTTTATGACCCACCTCCCAGAATATTGGAAATAAAAGCAAAAAAAAACAAATGGGACCTAATGAAACTTAAAAGTTTTTGCACAACAAAGGAAACTATAAGCGAGGTGAAAAGACTGCCTTCACAATGGGAGAAAATAATAGCAAATGAAGAAACAGACAAAGGATTAATCTCAAAATATACAAGCAACACCTGAAGCTCAATTCCAGAAAAATAAATGACCCAATCAAAAAATGGGCCAAAGATCTAAACAGACATTTCTCCAAAGAAGACATACAGATGGCTAACAAACACATGAAAAGATGCTCAACATCACTCATTATCAGAGAAATGCAAATCAAAACCATAATGACATACCATTACACGCCAGTCAGAATGGCTGCTATCCCAAAGTCTACAAGCAATAAATGCTGGAGAGGGTGTGCAGAAAAGGGAACCCTCTTACACTCTTGGTGGGAATGCAAACTAGTACAGCTGCTGTGGAGAACAGTGTGGAGATTCTTAAAATACTGGACATAGAACTGCCATATGACCCAGCAATCCCACTCCTGGGCCTACACACCGAGGAAACCAGATTTGAAAGAGACATGTGTACCCCAGTGATCATCACAGCACTGTTTATAATAGCCAGGACATGGAAGCAACCTAGATGCCCATCAGCAGACGAATGTATAAGGAATCTGTGGTACATATACACAATGGAATATTACTCAGCCATTAAAAAGAATTCATTTGAATCAGTTCTAATGAGATGGATGAAGCTGGAGCCCATTATACAGAGTGAAGTAAGCCAGAAAGATAAAGACCAATACAGTATACTAATGCATATATATGGAATTTAAAAAGATGGTAATGATAACCCTATATGTGAGACAGCAAAAGAGACCCAGATGTACAGAACAGACTTTGGGAGTCTATGGGAGAAGGCGAGGGTGGGATGTTCTGAGAGAATAACATTGAAACAAGTATACTATCACGGGTTAAACACATCACCAGCCCAGGTTGGATGCATGAGCCAAGTGCTCAGGGCTGGTGCAGTGGGAAGCCCCAGAGGGATGGGATGCAGAGGGAGGTGGGATGGGGAATCGGGATGGGGAACACATGTAAATCCATGGCTGATTCATGTCAGTGTATATCAAAAACCACCACAATATTGTAAAGTAATTAGCCTCCAACTAATAAAAATAAATGGGAAAAAAAGAAAAAGATCATTTCATTTGTCGGTTTTTTTTTTTTTTTTATAATTCTCATATTCTTACTCTATAGACTGTAGTTGGTTGTATTTTTTACTCTAGCTTTTCAGTTGGATTGCGCATTTCTTGATGGCAGACACTGTGACCAAGGGCTGACTGATTTCTTAGCATAATGCCTTGGGAGGCTAGATATTTGACAATTAATTTTGAAATTAGTTGATTATATCCCAAGCTATTTTTAGGTAAGACATTGTTTTCTCTTTCTTCTCATAGTGCCTCCAGATGTTTAGGGCTCTGTTTTTATACATGTGAATTTCTCCAACATTTTTTACACCTTGGCCTCCTGCAGAGCAAACACATACCTAGCTGTTTGTTCCTGGTTGTTTTTGTTTGAGGTCTCCTTGTAGTTCCTGTTCTGATTTATTATTGACAAACCTTTTCTTTTTCCCTTTTACTATGTTTCTCTTGAATGTCATTCAATTGTATCGGCATAGAAGAGGTAATTCTGGACTCCACACATCTAGCTTTTTTGAAAAGTTGATAGAAACTTCTAGGCATCACAAGAATAATTCTAAAACAAACAAGCAAACAAAATAACATTGTAGCTTTTTATTTAAAAGGGGGAAAGAGAACTGTTCCAAATTAGAATGACCTTAATTTGTACCTTTGTGAATGCTGGCTCCTCTGCTTTTCCTACTATTCTTTACCACCTTGCAAACTCTTACACATGATCCAGTTCAAGTAACCTTTTTAGTAAAGTTAGTTCCATTTGGTGTGTGCTGCTACTTTACCTCTATTAATACCAAATATAACAAGTATCACATTGGACTGTCCCTTTAAAATACTTATTTTTTAAAAGAATATTTTATTCATACATAGTTAATTTACAATGTTGTGTTAATTTCTGATATACAACAGAGTGATTCAGTTATACATATGTTTATGTATGCATTCTTATTCTTTTCCATTATGGTTTATCACAGAATACTGAACATAGCTCCCTGTACTAGACAGTAGGACCTTGTTATTTATCCATTTTATATATAATAGTTGGCATCTGCTAATTCCAAACTCCCAATCCATCTCTCCTCCAGCCCCCTCTTGCCTGGCAACCAACAGTCCATTCTGTAGGTCTGTGAGTGTGTTTGATAGATAAGTTTACCTATGTCATATTTTGTATTCTATATATAAGTGGTATTATATGGTATTTGTCTTTTTCTTCACTTAGAATGATTATCTCTAGGTTTATTCATGTTGCTACAAATACTCCTCACTGTTGTAATGAATTATTTTATGAATATATTTAAACGTAGACATTGTCATTAGACTTTGATTCCATAAGGTAGGTAACACTTCTCTTTGTCAGTTAAAATCCCAAGTGCTTGCCATTTAATGGACTATTCGTAACAGTCTGTTGCATAGCATGTGCCAATATTTCTTTTGTTTATAAACTTTTCTTCCTTATTCAGCTTTACAGTGATTATCTTCATTTTTGTTGTATGCCGAGCACCTATGTTCAGCACCTAAAAAATAGACACGACTTAGCATGTGTTTGACAAAATATATATTAGTGAATTATAGGTGTATCAGGTCTAAAATATTTCTTTTGCCAGAGTCTTTGCTCTTCAAAGGTATGGTTGGACCCAACTCCTTTTTGTTTCTCTCCAGAACTTAACATAGTACCTAATGAATTGATGGTAATCAATAAAGATTAAAGAACCCCTAATTCTAAATTCTAATGCTAATCTGCTCTGTATCTCAGTAAATCACTTACTTAGTACATAACAATTGAGAGTTTACTGGGTGGATGGCTCTTTACTACCTTTTAAGTTTTCCTATGTTTCAGAAATGAAGAAAATATTTTCTGGATTTTGTATAGCCTGGGAATTATGCAATATTGAAGATACTGCTAGCAATATTTTGAAAGTAGGGAAAGTGCAGTAAATAGTGAACTTGCAGTAACCTGAGTATTTTGGTTACTTTCACATTCATGATAGTTAAATGTTGCCATATACACAGTTTCCATTTCTCAAAGCATTGGAATAAAACATAACAGAACTTAACCCTAATACTATCATGAGTTCATTTTTTGCTTTTTATTTGGAAGGTTTTTTGAACACCTGCCAATGCTGGAGTCATAAGAGTCATGGATTCAATCCCTAGGTCAGGAAGATCCCCTGAAGAAGGGCTTGACAACCCACTCCAGTATTGTTGCCTGGAAAATCCCATCGACAGAGGAGCCTAGCAGGCTACAGTCCATAGGGTTGCAAAGAGTTGGACATGACTGAAGTGACTTAGCATGAATGCACTGGATCTTAGAGTACCTCTGAGACATGTCAAAACTGGATGATTCCTCACTAGCTTGATTTTCAATCTATAAACCTAGCATGTTTAATCTTGGGAAGACATATCCTTGGTTTTCCTAAGCTAGAGCAATAATGCTTTAACCCCATGTACTGCCCTTATGTACTGCTGTGAGGCCCCCATGTAGCAACATTTGCCAAGTATGTTATCCAGAAGAAACAAATCCATACTTTTGGCCAATGCATAGCCTTTGACTATGTGGGTAAATGGCTGACAATCTTAGATAAGCCTCTCTGTAATACAAAACGAGAAAAGGGCTGGAAATATAGATATCTGAGCCCTTCTGTGTAAAGAGGTCTGTTGAGAAGTTTAAAACTCATGCTGAAAAAGCCAAAGAACCAAAAATTGTGTAAAGAGAAAGCAGGCTCACATACCAAAAGAAAAGAGTTCTATTTGCACACTACAAAACTTCCAATGTTGTGCCATTAATCACTCCAACAGTTTGCTTTATTCAAAACTAAAAGTCACATGTCATGATCATAATAGCGTGAAGAGGGAGGGAGGAAGGGAGAAAACATTAAATATAACCATTATGCAAAAACTCACTTTATATAAGGGGTAATGAACATTTATGATCATCCAGAGACAGAACCCCTGGTGAGAATGAGGCAGTACTAAATGCATGCTAAACAAATGATAGGTGCAGAATCTTGATTTAATATCATTTAAAAATATGCCTCTGTGATGCCAAATGAGCATCTAACTATGAAATATTGCTAACATGTATCACAAAGAGTGAGAGCTTTGTTTAAAACCATATTTTCTTTGCAAACACAGAGGCCCAGTATTTCAAGAATGAAAAACCTGTTTCCCTATCTGACTAATATACCTATTTCAATTAATTTAATTGTATTTTATACATTTACTAATATCTATGTGGAAAAACGTTCAGGATTAGAAACATTTAATCACCAAATGAAACCATTACTGGTTTCATTTTACATTTTCTTGGTTTTCATATAATCCAAGGAGAGATTTTTTTAATCTAAATTCCTTAAAAGTTGAAATAATGAAGTGTACAATATGTACTATTTCTATAAGTAATCCTTATGAATTACTTATGGATTACTGTTAACCTTATAATAGAAGTAGATTTAAAATGCAGACACTGTTACTGAGGAGATTAAATATGATTTTATTGTAAGACTGTAGTGAAATTAATCAGAATTTGAATGTTATCCTGACCTTGATACGATGATAGTATATGAACACTATATAAGCCATCAACATGTTTTTCATCTTCTATTTTTAGTTTTTCTTTTTTTTTTTTATTTAAGAGAAATGAAATTTGAAGTTAAAATGGGATATTAGTAAAACTTGTTCATTCTGGTAAAAGCCCCAAGCTGTATAGGTCCTGTTTCTGTCGTTAGCTAGTATATATGGCTTTGAATAAGTCCAATCTCATCCTAAGTCATTTTTTCATTTATAATTTTATTTTTGAAATACCAATATTCCATAATTCTAAATACATGAAAAAACTAGGGCTTTTCTCTCCTGACAATACTTAAAGAGTGGTAGGAACATCTTATGGTAGGAACATCTGGGTAGGTATTTTACCTGACTGAATTTTTCTTGAAAGTCATTTATGCTGAAATCTCAGTTTCTCTATGCACCAGTGCCAAATTAAATCTGAGACTGAGTTTTGCATGAAGTAGAAGAGAATAGCTATTTGCTTTGCCAGGCAAAGAGGGACACAGTGGTCTCCTGACCGGAAAAATTGTGTGCCCCAACCATGAAAGATTTGGTTAGGAGTTTTATAACAATGGTTTTGGGGAAGGGCTGCTAATAAAGATTAGGATGTGTGCAGGCCCTGCACTGCTATAATCTGGTCTCAGGTGGTCTCCTGATGAGCTTCTCTGGTTATCAAACTGATCTCTGGAATGAAGAATTCTAGCGTCTTCCATTTGTTGGGGGAGTTTAGTTCTGTAAAGGCCTCAGATATTGTTATGTGTATCCCTTGAGGCAGAACCAGGATCTTGCCCCAAGACTACACTATTGTTTCTTAACTGCTCCCACCTTGTCTCTGTGTCCCCTCCCTTCCTTGATTAGCAACTGCTTAAAAGACTACCCTGCCCAGGAGCTCCACAGTATCCTGCTCAGTTTCACTGGGTCAGAGCTGTGTGCCCTTTTAATTTATTTTCTGAAATTGCCCTAATACCAATTTAGACCCCATATTCTTAATTTCAAACAAATGAGGTATTTTAAAACTTGTTTTCAATGCTTAACAGCTTCGATGAATTAGGTTCCCTAGATAGCTCTCTTTCTGGGGCCTGCAGCGATGAAATTAAAAGTCACTTGCTCTTTGGAAGGAAAGCTATGATAAACCTAGACAGCATATTGAAAAACAGAGACATCATTTTGCTGACAAAAATCACTATAGTCAAAGCTATGGTTTTTCAAGTAGTCATATATGAATGTGAGAATTGGACCATAAAGAATGCTGAGCACTGAAGAATTGATGTTTTCAAATTCTGGTGTTGGAAAAGACTCTTGAGAGTCCCTTGCACTGCAAGGAGATCAAACCAATCAATCCAAAAGGAAATCAAACTTGACTATTCATTGGGAGGACTGATGCTGAAGCTCTAATACTTTGGCCACCTGATGCATAGAGCCGACTCATTGGAAAAGACCCTGATGCTGGGAAAGATTGATGCAGGAAAAGGGGGCAACAGAGGATGAGATGGTTGGATGGCATCACTGACTCGATGGACATGAATTTGAGCACACTCCAGGAGACAGTGAAGGACAGGGAAGCCTGGAAATGCTGCAGTCCACGGGGTCAATAAGAATCAGAAATGACTTAGTGACTGAACAGCAAAGAAATGGAATCTGAGAAAGCATTTGTGTCATTAGAGGGTCAATATCCAATACATAGGGACAGATTTCTGCTTTGGTGATGGAAGGTGCATTTTTTTTTATGATAGCATTTAGGGTTTCTCATTGTGCCTGGGATACAACTTGATTACACTTCTTCCACTCCAACCTCCATCCCCACCACCGCACAAACACATTCTTTTCAACCTATTAGGTATCTGAAACTATAAACTACAAATCAATATATAAAATATAAATGTAAAAGTGAATGTGTTACCTGAAAACACTGTCTTTCTAGATATGACTTTTAAATCTACTGGTCCTCAACTTCTACAATGGTATTAATACTTCTTCTAAAGCATGGATCTCTTACATAAAGAAAATGTTTCCTTTGATTGCAATTAGAAACAAATATATTATAATTGAATGTAAATGCTTAAAATGGCCTTTTCCTTCATATATCTTAAGATAGTTTCTTCCATCTGAGAATCACTGGTTACCATCGTAAGAGTCATAAGGATATCACAAGGATAAATGGTAGTAGAGTTAGGAGGAAGAAGTCTAGAAAGAGAGAAATTATATTCTGTAGACCTATTTTTTTGCACCGAAGTGCCATTTTATTACAGTCAGAGAGAAAGAAAACTTTCCTCTACCTTTCTAGGTTCTTCAGGCTAGTTAAGTATTCAATTGACATGAGACAGATTAAAAGGAAAAAGCAAATTTACTTTAATATATACAGAAACCCCACATATATGAGATGGTCAGAGATCCCACATTCATGAGAGGCTCAGAGACAGACAGGTAAAATTATATATATATATGTAATCTTGAGCTGCAGAATAGGATAGGGGCCTGAGACTTTCAAGGACAGGTGGCTCATTCACAGGACCATGGTGTTAGCAAATACAGTTCATATGTCCAATGCACTGTGAGGCCAAATAAACTGAAATACTGGAATCTGGAGCAGTGTGCTCTGTGCTAAGTTGCTTCAATCGTGTCTGATCCATGGACTATAGCCTGTCAGGCTCCTCTGTTCAAGGGATTCTCCAAGGAAGAATACTGGAGTGGATTGCCATGCCCTCCTCCAGGGGATCTTCCTGACTCCGGAATTGAACCTGCATCTCTTATGTCTTTTGCATTGTCAGGCAGGTTCTTTACCACTAGTGCCACCTGGGAAGCAGAGAAAGGTTTATTGCAGGGCCCTGCAAGGAGAAGAGGTAGCTCATTCTCAAAACCTCCAAACTCTGCAATGGATTTGGGGGAAAACTTTTTATAGGCAAAATTTGAGATGAGGGCTGCAGGTTGTGTGGCTTTCTTCTGATTGTTTGGTGGTAAAATAATAGGGTGGTCCTCTAGGAGTCTTGTGTTCAGTCTGAAGTTACCAGCCTCAACCTGGGTGGGAGTCTTAGTTCCTGCTGAAGAGCTCAAAGATATTATTATGTTTATTCCTTGAGGAGGAACCAGGACCCTACCCTAAGGCTGTAGCCCCACTTGACTGTTCCTCCCCTGTTTCTGCTTTCCCTCCCTTCCCTGATGAGCAGCTGTTTGAATCTGCCCTTTGGAACTCAACGAAGGCCATGGAGGCTGAATAAAGCCCATTTCCTACAAACAAGAAGCAGGGCATACAGAAAGGATTTGTACCCAAGAGTTCTATTGGGTCATAGTTGGCTTCAGTAAAAAGAGCAGATGTTTTGGTTGTTAGATGTTTGCCTGGCTATACAGTTGGTAGATAAACTTTTTCTCTGATAATAACTTTTTTTTTTCTGGGAAAAATCCCCAATTTAAATTCTTCTAGGTAGTTACATGCATACTAAGTCACTTCAGTTGTGTCCAACTCTTTGTGACCCTATGGACTGTAACCCACCAGGCTCCTCTGTCCATGGGGATTCCCCAGGCAAGAATACTAGAGTGGGTTGTCATACCTTCCTCCAGGGGATCTTCCTGACCTAGGGATTGAACCTGTGGCTCCTGAATTGCAGGAAGTGTTTTTACCACTGAACCATAGGAGAAGCCCCAGTCAATATTCCTCCTCCCCCAAAACTTGCCTGATAGGGAGTGATACACAGTCCCATGTTTCAGAGTATAGTAGAGAAAACTCTTTTAACTAAAGTTTGGAAATACATTATTAGTTAGCTTTGACCTTGATTGGTACAAAATGAAAGAGATTTGTAATTATTTATTTATTTGCAGCTATTTATTTATATTCTAGGCTGATTCCTTTAAAACTGATTTATTTATAAATATATTAATTATGATTACATTAATTTACTTTATTTATTTTACTCAGTAATTGTGTTTAACTTCAGTTCTTAAAATAGCAATTTTATTAATTTTTAAAACTAATGTATGGAACATTTTTATTTTGGTTTAAACTTCTGTTAAATTTTATGCTTTGTAGTTCAAATGAAGACCTATATCATTCAGTTCAGTTCAGTCATGCAGTCGTGTCCGACTCTGTGATCCCATGAATTGTACCACACTAGACCTCCCTGTCCATCACCAACTCCTGGAGCTTACTCAGACTCATGTCCATTGAGTCGGTGATGCCATCCAACCATCTTATCCTCTTTCGTCCCCTTCTCCTCCCACCTCCAATCTTTCCCAGCATCAGCGTCTTTTCAAATGATTTAGTTCTTCACATTAGGTGGCCAAAGTACTGGAGTTTCAGCTTCAGCACCAGTCCTTCCAATGAATATACAGGACTGATTTCCTTTAGGATGAACTGATTTGATCTCCTTGCTGTCCAAGGGACTCTCAAGAGTCTTCTCCAACACCACAGTTAAAAAGCATCACTTCTTTGGCGCTCAGTTTTCTTTATAGTCCAACTCTCATACCCTTACATGACTACTGGAAAAACCACAGCTTTGACTAGACGGACTTTTGTTGGCAACGTAATGTCTCTGCTTTATAATAAGCTGTCTAGGTTGGTCATAACTTTTCCTCCAAGGAGCAAACTTCTAATTTCATGGCTGCAGTCACCATCTGCAGTGATTTTGGACCTCCCTCCCCCCAAAATAAGCTCTGTCACTGTTTCCATTGTTTCCTATATCACTATTGGTGGCAATATATTCTGAAGCTGCTGGAAAATCAAACTGGGAAAGAAAGATCTCATAAACATTGAAAGTATATTCTAAACTTTTCAAGTGACAGCAACATTGCAGCATGCGTGAAAATGGATGTATACTTTAAAATCTGAGCTGAAGTAAATATAACGATGTTCCATGTGCTGTGTTGTGCTCTGCTTAGTCACTCAGTGTGTCCAACTCTTCGTGACCCCAGGGACTGTAGCCTGCCAGGCTGCTCTGTCTATGGGGATTCTCCACACAAGTATACTGGAGTGGGTTGCCACCTGCTCCTTCAGGAGATCTTCCCAACTCAGGGACCGAACCCTGGCCTCCCACATTACAAGCAGATTCTTTACTGTCTGAGCCACCAGGGAAGCCCATGTTCCATACTTGACTGAAATATATTGGTGGCCTTTGAGGGTAATAATTAACATTAGCAATCAACAAAAATATCCCAATCTCTTTATGTAGTGAATATTAAAGTTTTTCACTGCATAATCAGCATGACATTTTGCAACTTTAATAATTAGCTCAAGTTCAAAGCCATATTCCTCCAAATTGCTGTCTGTCTTCAACTCCTAGTAGAGTTTTCCTGTGGAAAAAGATAGTCTTTGAGGTCTTTGATAGTCATCTGCAAGAATGATGATGAAAATTTAGTCATTTATATTTCACAAAACAAATATTTCCAGTGCCGCTATCTTTGCAAGCTTTATTGAAATCCTTAGACATCTTTTTCCCAAGTTCTAAATGAACAATATGCTACCAACTTAACTAAGCAATAGGGTATGCTGTCATGAATTGTCAAATAGCTGAAGTACCTTTTTAGTGGAAAGTAAGTATTTTTCTTTTGCCTGTGCTAACTAAAGAGTGTGGTATACATAGTAAACATAGCCCCAGGGCTGGGACTAACTCACTGTGTGACTTCAGGAAAGCTGCCTTCTCAGGTTCTCTGGGTACCCATTTGTGAAATGAACAGGTTGGATAAGTCAATCATTTCAGTTCTCTTCAGTTCTAATATTCTATCACTATATTGTTCAGTGTTTCAGCTTGATAGGTGACTTTCAAGTAATAATGAGAATCTCTCTCAATTAAAAATTTCATGCTTTGATCACAAAATAAAAAACAGGAGCATCACATAAAGCAAATATATAGTTTAATGAATTATTGTAAGTGTAACAGGTGTGTAACCACCATCTGGTTCAAGAAATAAAACGTTGACAACCTCCCCCATGAACACTTTCATGTGCTGCATCCCAATATAAGTTTCATCTTTCTTCCTCCTCAAAATAGCCACTATCTTCACTTTTCAAATACTTAGTCATTCCCTTGCATTCATTCAATTCAATGGTTACCTATACTTTGTAAATCAACTTTATTGAGGTATGATTTGCAAATGATAAAATGCACTATCATAAGTGTTTGATTTCTTTTAACGAATGTATGTACTCATGTAACCAGCAGCCAAATCCATATGTAGAACATTTATTTCAATTAAGCCTAAATGATTTCTTTTTACTCTTTTGCAGTCAGCTTACCTCCCTCCTCCATTCTCAGTCCCAGGCAATCTCTGTTATCTTTGAGCACATTATATTCAAAAGTCACTGTTTCAGAAAGTAAAATAATGAATACATCCAGGCTTTTCCATAAAGAAACTTGTAAGACAACTGCCATTTCTATTTTTCTCACCAATGTATCACCTAACACCAAGTATTGTTTAGTTGCCAAGTTGTGTCTGACTCTTTTGTGACCCCATGGGCTGTAGCCTGCCAGGCTTCTCTGTCCATGGGATTTCCCAGGCAAAAATACTGGAGAGGGTTGCCATTTCCTCCTCCAGGGAATCTTCCCGACCCAGGGATCAAATGTGCATCTCCTGCATTGGCAGGTGAATTCTTTACCACTGAGCCACCAGGGAAGCCCAACACCAAGTATTGTGCATGGCAATAACAACCACTTAATAAATATCTATAAAATGACATTTCAATGAGTGTACAGATAAATACACAGTAGAATGTTATAAAAACTAAAAGAATGAAACAAGCAAAAGTTTTACATTAAGTGGGACATAAAATACATTGACAGAGTTTCCCTGGTGGCTCTGTGGTAAAGAATTTATCTGTCAATGCAGGAGACACAAGTTCTATCCCTGGGTTGGGAAGATCTTCTGAAATAGGAAGTGACACCCTCTCCAGTATTCTTGCCTGGAAAATTCCATGGACATAGGAGGCTGGCAGGCTACAGTCCACGGGGTCACAAAGAGTTGGGCGTGACTGAGTACACACACACACTCACACACACATACACAAAATACAGGAAAGATTTGAGGTAAAGCTAGAAAAATAGATGGAAGTTTATATAATGAACAGCTTTGAAAAATTATGCTCTTTTTCTTTATTTCTAAGTAGTGGGACAATCATTAGAATTTATGAACAGGGAAGTGATGTAATGGCATTTATACTTCAGGAAGATTAAATATGTGGCAGGGTATAGGATAAATCAGAAAGGAAGAGACAGTTGGCAAAGACTAGTAAGGAGATAATTATGGTCGCCCAGACATGAGATAATGAGGGACCGAACTTTGTAGTAGGAGAGGATTTTGAGAAGATACACTCTATAGACCATTGTTCCTACCATACAGAAGTCTTCTCCATTGAGTGGCCATTTTTTTCTTCAACTAGAACACTGGGTAAAACTATGAACATCTGCTAATTCAATAGTTTTACATTCATGTTGCTGTTCTGTTGCTAAGTCCGGTCCAATTCTTTGTGACCCCATGAATTGCAGCACGCCAAGCTTCCCTGTCCTTCACTATCTCCTGCAGTTTACTCAGACTCATCTCCATTGAGTCAGTGATGCCATCCAACAATCTCATCCTCTGCCGCCCCCTACTCCTCCTGTCCTGAATCTTTCCCAGCATCAGGATCTTTTCCAAAGAGTCAGTTCTTTGCATCAGGTGGTCAAAGTACTGGAACTTCAGCTTCAGCATCAGTCCTTCCAATGAATATTCAGGGTTGATTTGCTTTAGAATTGACTGATTTGATCTCCTTGCTGTCCAAGGGACTCCCAAGTGTCTTCTCCAGGACCACAATTTGAAAGCATCAATTCTTTGGTGCTCAGCCTTCTCTATGATTCAACTCTCGTATCTATACACGACTACTGGAAAAACCATAGCTTTTACTCTACTGACCTTCGTCGGTGAAGTGATGTCTCTGCTTTTTAATATACTGTCGAGGATTGTCATGGCTTTTTTCCCAAGAAGCAAGCATCTTTCAATTTCATGGTTGCAGTCACCATCCACAGTGATTTTGGAGCCTAAGAAAATAAAATCTGCCACTGTTTCCGCTTTTCTCCATTCTATTTGCCATAAATTTATGGGACCAGATAGCATGATCTTACTTCTTTGAATGTTGAGTTTTAAAGCAGCTTTTTCATTCTCCTCTTTCAGCCTCGTCAAGAAGCTCTTTAGATCCTCTTCGCTTTTTGCCATTATGGTGATATCATCTGCATAACTGAAGTTATTGATATTTTTCCTGACAATCTTGTTTCCAGCTTGTGATTCATCCAGTCCAGCATTTTGCATGATGCAATCTGCATACAAGTTAAATAAGCAGGGTGACAGTATTCAGCCTTGTCATACTCCTTTTCCAATTTTGAACCAGTCAAATGTTCCATTTCTGGTTCTAACTGTTGCTTCTTGACCTGCATACAGGTTTCTTTCTTTTTTTTTTCATTTATTTTTATTCGTTGGAGGCTAATTACTTTACAATATTGTAGTGTTTTTTGCCACACACTGACATGAATCAGCCATGGATTTACATGTGTTCCCCATCCCATCCCTCTGGGTCTTCCCAGTGCACCAGCCCTGAGCACCCGTCTCATGCATCCAACCTGGGCTGGTGGTCTGTTTCACCCTTGATAGTATACTTGTTTCAATGCTATCCTCTCAGAACATCCCACCCTCGCCTTCTCCCACAGAGTCCCAAAGTCTGCTCTGTATATCTGTATCTCTTTTTCTGTTTTGCATATTGGGTTATCATTACCATCTTTTTAAATTCCATATATATGCGTTAGTATACTGTATTGGTCTTTATCTGCATACAGGCTTCTAAGGAGTCAGGTAAGGTGGTCTGGTATTCCCATATCTTTAAGAATTATAGCTATAGTGCATATGTAACTTCTCAATGAAAATATTGGTGTCATTTTCTTTTCTAGCTATATAGGCCACAGATGTATACCATGACACCCTTGCAGAATACCCAAGGATTTTCCCTTAAACACAGTAATGAATTCTGAAAATTCCTCCTGTATTTGCCAAAATTTTACAGTGTGGCATTTTAGAAATTTGTCTCCCCTTCCCCCTGAAATAACCTCTTTTTTTCAATCTTGTGAAATTCAGGTAAGTTACTTAATCTATATGAGTCTCAGATTTTTTTTTCTCTTTATAAAATGTAAATGATATTTTCTAACTTAGAGAGCTATTTACAGATTAAGGAAAATTATTCTTCTAAAGTGCTGAGCCTGCTGAGCAGCATGTTTTGCACAGAGCAAAAGCTCAGGAAATCTTAAATACTATTGATATTGTTATTATTGTTTTTTCACTGTTAATCATGTAGTAAAAACAATTCACACAACTTCTATTAGTATGATCACAGCAAGTAACGAATTGAGCATTGGTAATCAAGTCTCTTTGGTCTTAAAATTAAAATTATCATCATCAGTGGAGCTAAAATATACCTTGTAATGATCACTGTCTTTTGTTTAGAGGAAATATATCAGGGTAATAGTCACAGTTATTTTTTAAAGTAACTTGGTTTACTTTTGGAAGATAGAGAAAATGAGAATATTTATGTTTTATCTCTTTTCCCTGCACTTCTAGATCTCTGATTGTCATCTGTTCATTTCCCCCTTTTGTAACAAACAGGTTGGTGTCAATTTTGAAAATCAGCTTTCTAGAGGTATTTTTTAAAACACAGATTTTTTTCATGACCTGGATAGTGGTGGGCTAGTTCAATATCTCATGAAATCAATTAGAATTCTTCTGAATATAACAATGTGTTTTTTTAAATCTCTACTGCACTTTATTTTATTTTTTAATTAATTAATTTTTTTTAAATTGGAGGCTAATTACTTTGCAATATTATAGTGTTTTTTTTTTTTTTTCAAAGATTGACATGAATCACCCACAGGCACACACACTTTCCCCATCCAGAAACCCCCCTCCCACCTCCCTTCCCATCCCATCCCCCAGGGTCATCCCAGTGCACCAGACCTGAGCACCGTCTCATGCATCGAACCTAGACTGGCGATCTGCTTCATATATGATAATATACACTTTTCAACGTGACCCTTTCAAATCATCCCATCCTCACTTTCTCCCACAGAGTCCAAAAGACTGTTCTTTATATCTGTATCTCTTTTGCTGTCTCGCATATAGGGTCATCATTACCATCTTTCTAAATTCCATATACATGCATTAGTATACTGTATTGGTGTTTTTCTTTCTGACTTACTTCACTCTGTATAATAGGCTTCAGTTTCATCCACCTCATTAGAATTGATTCAAATGCATTCTTTTTAATAGCTGAGTAATATTCCATTATTCCACGTCCAAGGTCATAGGTGGCGGCCGAGTGCAGCTACCCCACGTCCAAGGTAAGGGACAGCAACCGAGAAGCTACCCCACGTTCAAGGTCAGAAGCACTGGCTGCACTTTGCTGGAACAGCCGTGAAGAGATACCCCACATCCAAGGTAAGAGAAACCCAAGTAAGACGGTAGGCGCTGAGAGAGGTCATCAGAGGGCAGACAGAATGAAATGACAATCACAGACAACTAGCCAATCTGATCACACTGACCACAGCTTGATTAACTCAATGAAACTAAGCCATGCTGTATGGGGCCACCCAAGACAGACGGGTCGTGGTGGAGAGGTCTGACAGAATGTGGTCCACTGGAGAAGGGAATGGCAAACCACTTCAGTATTCTTGACTTGAAAATCCCATGAATAGTATGAAAAGGCAAAAAGATAGGATAATGAAAGAGGAACTCCCCAGGTCTGTAGGTGCCCAATATGCTACTGGAGATCAGTGGATAAATAACTCCAGAAAGAATGGAGGGATGGAGCCAAAACAAAATCAATACCCAGTTATGGATGAGACTGGTGATAGAAGCAAGGTCTGATGCTGCAAAGAGCAATATTGCATAGGAACCTGGAATGTTAGGTCCATGAATCAAGGCAAATTGAAAGTGGTCAAACAGGAGATGGCAAGAGTGAATGTCAAAATTCTAGGAATCAGCAAAGTAAGATGGACTGGAATGGGTGAATTTAACTCAGATGACCATTATATCTACTACTGTGGGTAGGAATCCCTTAGAAGAAATGGAGTAGCCATCATAGTCAACAAAAGAGTCCTAAATGCAGTACTTGGATGTAATTTCAAAAATGACACAATGATCTCTGTTCGTTTCCAAGGCAAATCATTCAATATCACAGTAATCCAAGCCTATGCCCCAACCAGTAACTCTGATGAAGCTGAAGTTGAACAGTTCTATGAAGACCTACAAGACCTTTTAGAACTAACACTCCCAAAAGATGTCTTTTTCATTGTAGGGGACTGGAAGACAAAAGTAGGAAGTCAAGAAACACCTGGAGTAACAGGCAAATTCGGCCTTGGAGTACAGAATGAAGCAGGGCAAAGGCTAATAGAGTTTTGCCAAGAGAATGCACTGGTCATAGCAAACATCCTCTTCAAACAACACAAGAGAAGACTCTACACATGGACATCACCAGATGGTCAATGTCTAAATCAGGTTGATTATATTCTTTGCAGCCAAAGATGGGGAAACTCTATACAGTCAGCAAAAACAGGACCGGGAGCTGACTGTGGCTCAGATCATGAACTCCTTATTGCCAAAATCACATGTAAATTGAAGAAAGTGGGGAAAACCACTAGACCATTCAGGTATGATCTAAATCAAATTTCTTATGATTATACAATAGAAGTGAGAAATAGATTTAAGGGACTAGATCTGATAGACAGAGTGCCTGATGAACTATGGATGGAGGTTCGTGACATTCTAAAGGAGAGAAGGATCAAGACCATCCCCATGAAAAAGAAATGCTAAAGGCAAAATGGCTGTCTGAGGAGGCCTTAAAATAGCTATGAAAAGAAGAGAAATGAAAAGCAAAGGAGAAAAGGAAAGATATACCCATTTGAATGAAGAGTTCCAAAGAATAGCAAGGAGAGATATTAAAGATTTCCTCAATGATCAATGCAAAGAAATAGAGAAAAACAACAGAATGGGAAAGATCAGAGATGTCTTCAAGAAAATTAGAGATATCAAGGGAACAGTTCATGCAAAGGTGGGCTCAATAAAGGACAGAAATGATATGGACCTAACAGAAGCAGAAGATATTAAGAAGAGATGGCAAGAATACACAGAAGAACTGTACAAAAAAAAAAAAAATCTTCACAACCCAGAGAGTCACGATGGTGTGATCACTCACTTAGAGTCAGACATCCAGGAATGCGAAGTCAAGTGGGTCATAGGAAGCATCACTATGAACAAAGCTAGTGGAGGTGATGGAATTCCACTCGAGCTATTTCAAATCCTAACAGATGATGCTGTGAAAGTGCTGCACTCAATATGCCTGCAAATTTGGAAAACTCAGCAGTGGCCACAGGACTGGAAAAGGGCAGTTTTCATTTCAATCCCTAAGAAAGGCAATGCCAAAGAATGCTCAACCTACTGCGCAATTACATTCCTCTCACACACTAGTAAAGTAATGCTCAAAATTCTCCAAGCCAGGCCTCAGCAATACGTGAACCGTGAACTTCCAGATGTTCAAGCTGGATTTAGAAAAGGCAGAGGAACCAGAGATCAAGTTGCCAGTATCTGCTGGATCATTGAAAAAGTAAGAGAGTTCCAGAAAACATCTATTTCTGCTTTATTGACTATGCCAAAGCCTTTGACTGTGTGGATCATGATAAACTGTGGAAAATTCTTTAAGAGATGGGAATACCAAAGCACCTGACCTGTCTCTTGAGAAACCTGTATGCAGGTCAGGTTGCAACAGTTAGAACTGGACATGGAACAACTCACTGGTTCCAAATAGGGAAAGGAGTACCTCAAGGCTGTATAATGTCACCCTGCTTGTTTAACTTTTATGCAGAGTACATCATAAGAAATGCTAGCCTGGGTGAAGCACAAGCTGGAATCAAGATTTCCGGGAGAAATATCAATAACCTCCGATATGCAGATGACACCACCCTTATGGCAGAAAGTGAAGAAGAACTGAAGAGCCTCTTGATGAAAGTGAAAGAAGAGAGTGAAAAAGTTGGCTTAAAGCTCAACATTCAGAAAACTAAGATCATGCTATCCAGTCCCATCACTTCATGGCAAATAGATGGGCAAATAGTGGAAACAGTGGTTGACTTTAATTCTGGGGGCTCCAAAATCACTGCAGATGGTGACTGCAGCCATGAAGTTAAAGGACACTTACTCCTTAGAATTAAAGTTATGACAAACCTAGACAGCATATTAAAAAGCAGAGACATTACTTTGTCAACAAAGGTCTATCTAGTCAAGGCTATGTTTTTTCCAGTAGTCACTGGAAGAAGTGAGAGTTGGACTGTAAAGAAACCTGAGTGCTGAAGAACTGATGCTTTTGAACTGTGGTGATGGAGAAGACTCTTGAGAGTCCCTTGGACTGCAAGGTGATCCAACCAGTCCATCCTAAAGATATTAGTCCTGGGTGTTCATTGGAAGGACTGATGTTGAAGCTGAAACTCCAATACTTTGGCCACCTTATGCGAAGGGCTGAGTCATTTGCAAAGACCCTGATGCTTGGAAAGATTGATGGCGGGAGGAGAAGGGGTGACGGAGGATGAGATGGTTGGATGGCATCACCAACTCAGTAGACATGAGTTTGGGTAAACTCTGGGGGTTGGTGATGGACAGGGCTGCAATTCATGTTGTTGCAAAGAGTCAGACATGACTGGGCAACAGAACTGAACTGAATATTCCATTGTGTATATGTACCACAGATTTCTTATCCATTCATCTGCCGGTGGACATCTAGGTTGCTTCCATGTCCAGGCTATTATAAACAGTGCTGCGATGAATATTGGAGTACACATGCGTCTTTCATTTCTGGTTTCCTCAGTGTGTTTGCCCAGCACTGGGATTACTGGGTCGTATGGCAGTGCTATTTCCAGTTTTAAGAAATCTCCACACTGTTCTCCATAGTGGCTGTACTAGTTTTCATTCCCACCAACATTGTAAGAGGGTTCCTTTTTCTCTGCACCCTCTCCATCATTTATTGCTTGTAGACTTTTTGATAGCAGTCATCCTGACTGGTGTGAGTTGGTACCTCATTGTGGTTTTGATTTGCATTTCTCTGATAATGAGTGAAGTTAAACTTCTTTGCATATATTTGTTAGCCATCTGTATGCCTTCTTTGGAGAAATGTCTGTTTAGTTATTTGGCCCATATTTTGATTGGTTCATTTAATTTTCTGAAATTTAGCTGCCGGAGTTGCTTATATATATTTGAGATTAATTTTTTGTCAGTTGCTTCATTTGCTATTATTTTGTCCCATTCTGAAGGCTGTCTTTTCACAGCAATGCTTTTTGATGAATGAGTTATACTATTTTTTTTCCAAACTATATATTTGTAATGCTGTTTATGAACCAGAGATAGTTATCATTATTTGCTATAGAGAGTCATAGTTTGGGTTCATGTCATGTAAAACAAACAAACAAACAAACAAACAAACAAAAGTAGAGGTGAATAACCCAGTTTGTACAGACAGTCATTAAATTAACACTGTTAAGTTGTATTTGTTTCTTAAATACAATTTTGGAGAGTATCAGTTGTAGATAATTTAGAAATGTTCGAGTGAGCTAATTATGCAAACTTTCATGATCAATTTCAACTTGCATATGTTAATATTAAATACAATTTGATTTCTGCACATTTATTATAATTTCCTATGATTTATCAGTGACAAAATGAGTGATGATTATCTCAGCAAGAAATAATCAAAATTTTTTTTAAAATGAAATATACATATTTAATAATCAAAGTTCATATTAACTCTAGTCTCCCTTATTAACTATATAAGAAAGGTTAAATGCTACAGTAAAAGCTTGGGGAACTAAATCATATTAGAGTAGTATATTTAAAGGATAAGTGAGCTCATTTTATAAGAATCTAATAAAATATCATAGTGGAAAGAAATGTTTCTTCCTCCCCATTGATGTCAATTGTCAGATTAGTTCGAGATTTTAGACTCAAATTTGTTCTTGCTCGTTTTGAAATTTTGTTTAAAGTTGAGTGTCTTTATCTTTTGTTGACCTATGCTGTCATAGATGGGATGCTTTTGATTTCGCTTCCAGCTTATATAATGGAGGTTTTCTTTTTGGAACCTGGTAATTTTAAGATTAGAATTCTTTGTTTGAAAGGAACCAACCATTGGCTGACCTCAAGCCTTTTCATTTTTGATCTCAGGTTCATCTAAACCCCATGATAGCACCAAGGTCCAAAGTTTTTAAAGATACACATTTCTTTTATTCTCTATTCTCCTTTAGAGAAAATAACATCAACTAAAAACTCCTTCTGTCTGAAATTCTTCTTTTTTGTGTTTGAGGAAAGTTAAAATGGCTCTTATATCTCTTTATGCAAAGGTGTTATTTCAGTGTCTTGACCCTTGAGTCTTCAGCTTCAGTTAGAGCAAGTGCTTTATTGTTGAAAGATGATTCATTCTTCAATACTAATTAATGTGGAAATTTAGTTAAAATATGTGAAATATTCTTTAATTAAAGGTAGAACTTTTAAAACAAAATTTTATGATGATCTGTAATGTCTGGAAATTGATAAGAGCAAATCACATTACAAATACAGGATTTAATCTTTTAAAAATAGTATTGTAAACATTTTTTAAAATATCAAAGAACTTGCCAAATAGGAAAGCAGGAATGAATCAGTGCATCAGTAACCCATAGGACTGAAGCCCACAATTCACCTGAAATTCTGTCTATTGGAGCAAAAGGAAGTATAAGAGAAAAATTAATATAGAACATAGATTCACAAGTCCCAAGATCACTATAAATGGCATTCTTTGAATATAAACAGAAGAAATGAAGTAAAAAGTAATAAAGAATACATGCATTAATTCCTTCATTTAAAAAATTAATACCGTATCCCAGATACTGTTTCAGACTCAGGGAAACACTGATAATAATATTAAATAATCAGACAAAAATATCTGCATGTATAATGTTTACATTCTTCTTGGAAAGACCTACACTAAGCAGGATGAATAAATAAAGCATAAGATATTACAGTATGAAATGGGACAAGAAGAAAAAAGTAAGTGAAGACTAAATTTGAGATAGTGAGGTAATTTTTTTTGTTTTGTTTTGTTTTGGGTATGATAGTCAAGAAATTCTCACTTACCCAGAGACACATGGGCAAGTGAGGACAGGGACCATGCTGTGGTCTATAGGAAGGGCATCCCAGAGAGCGGTAATTATAAGTGTAAAGACTCTTGACTCAAGAAATTATGAATTATGTTCAAGGAACAGAAAAGAGCTTCACTCTGGAGAGAACTAGGGAAGAGTAGTAGAAGATAATGACTTTACCATCTGAGATGGCTCAGATGGTAAAAAATCTGCCTGTAATGCAGGAGATGTAGGTTAGATTCCTGGGTTGAGAAGATCCCCTGGAGAATGGAATGGCAACCCACTCCAGTTTTCTTGACTGGGAAATCCCATGGACAGAGGGGCCTGTCCCATGAGGTTGCAAACAGTCAGACACAACTGAGTGACTAAGTGCGCGTGCACACACACACACACACACACACACACACACACTCACACATATACAGTTGGTAGGAGGTAATGTCAGAGGAAAAGAAGGATAGTTTGTGTAGTTTTGATTGTCACAATAGAACTTTGACTTACTATGGAAAGCCATGGTAGGTTTTTGTGAAGAGGTGTGACAGTATCTGGAAGGTGTTAACAAGATTATAGATCATAGCTCAACATAATAAAACCTATTTATGGCAAATCCACAGTCAACATAATACTCAGCAGTGAAAAGCTGAAATCCTCCCCCCTAAAGTCTGGAACAAGACAAGGATTCGTACTGTTACCACTTCTATTCAATATAGTTTTGGAAGTCCTAGTCATAGCAATCAGATAAGAAAAAGAAATAAAAGATATACATGTTGGAATGGAAGAAGTAAAATTGTCATTACATGCAGATGACATGATACTATATATGGGATGAGAGACAACTCTTTAATTTTTTTTTTTAATGAGAAAGAGATGTAACCTGGTAGCTAGAGGGGAAATGGGTCAAAGATGTCTTGTGTGTGTAAAGGGAGAAGTAACAATTTGTGTACCAATGAGAATTATTCCATAAAGAAGGAAAAAAATTCATAATAAAAATGAGAGGATGTCCAGAGCAATGTTCTTGAATGGTGGAATGAAGATAAGGGCTTATTCACAGGGAGAGACATAGGCTAGGAGTACGTGTAGTCTATTCATAGAAATAGAAGGGAAGTAGAGTATATGGGTAGAGACACCAGTAGGTAGGTAAATGTGGTGGTGAGAATATATAGAAGGCCTCATCTGATTATTTTCTCAAAGGAATAGTTAGTTTTCTCAATACAATAGAAAGCAAAGTCATCATCTGAGCATGAGGATGGGAGAACAGGCAGTAAAGGTTTAAGAGCGGAGCAAATATATTAATAGAATAGTCAGCTAGAAGTGTTGGGAGTGAATGCAATAGGGGGAATATGGCATTATACCCATTCAGCATTAAGGGCTTTTGTGAGGTGGATAGTCATGAATTAAATGTGAGACCATTCAGTGTGATTATGTGTGTTCTATGGCCATGTCCAGCTGTAGAGGTTGCAAGTATAATAAGTAGCTGGAAAATTTTATTTCATCAAGATTTTAGTCTCACCAGCTGAGTAAAATGAAGTGAGAAAGTGAGTCATGGGAGGTAAAGGGGAGACACAGAATATGCATAAGATTCATTATAGTAATTGATTTTGGAATTTAAGTTGAATCATGAGGGGAGGCGAGATATCAAGGGGGTGATGACCAGTGAAAAGGTTTGTGATTATTACTTCAATGGAATGATTGTTGGAGTCAAGGTAGCAGAGGAAGTCAGGTGGAAAGATAAGAATTGGTGGCTAAATATTGGAGTGTTTGAAATGAAAATTATGGAGTAATTTCAGTTATTTTAATTCTAAGATCAAATTTATGACTATGGGATTAAAATGATTGGATAGGATGGAGGAACAGATTCTGGGAGAGAAGGTCTGGGAACTGAGAGACTAATTTATTGGAACAATCTTCTAAGTGAAATTTTAAATCTCCAAGAATTATTAAAATTAGTATTTGAAGGTGGCAGTCAGTCAGGAGCTAAAGAAATGAGAATGAGTGGACTGGAGATCTGCAAACCACTAAAATAAGAGAGCAAGTAGGTGTTTCTATGGGGATAAAAAGAGTATGATCTCAAAGAGCCTCGATAATGGTAATGAGGAAGGAGTGCCACTATCCCAAATCCAAGCCCTATGAAATGACGATTATTGGAGCAAAACCATGTGTGTACTCTGGCTTTTTTTATTTCTGAAATAATAAAATTCTTTATTTATTTGTAGTTGAGTAGCTGAAATAGGGGGCTTCCCTGGTGGCTCAGATAGTAAAGAAGAATCCTCCTACTATGTGGGGGACCCGGGCTCAATCCCTGGGTTGGGAAGATCCCCTGGAGAAGGAAATGGCAACCCACTCGATTATTCTTGCCTGGAGAATTCCATGGACAGAGTATCCTGGGGTGCTACAGTCTAGAGTGTTGCAATGAGTCACACACAACTGAACAACCAAGCACAGCAGCTGAAATAACTCATAATCTGCAATGAAAGGACATTAAAAACACTCAGACTAAAAACTGAGAACGTGTATGATATTTGAGGCAAATGATATTTGCCTCATACAAGGCCAATTCATATACATGTATGGAAATATGATTTATTGGGGAGTTTTCAGGGTTATTGATGAGGCAACTAAATGCTTGTAGGGAATCTGCCTAGGAGAAGAAGGCTCTGCTTTTCTTTATTTACAGTGGCTTCTGCCAAAACTGTTTGGCTAGCTTTGCACTCCTGTGGCAAGATTCTCCTGAGGGTGTAAGCTAATGATTTCTTTTGCCTTGTAGACAAATTTACCTGTGAGAACTTGACTGTGTCATTTAAATTGGACTGCAGTGCTTCCCCGAGTAGCAATTCTTGTATAAACCTCACACTGGCTGCTCAAACCTCAATCCTGCCTACAGTTGAAGCTCTACTGTTTCTAGGCTGTTTTCTTTTTTTCTCCCTGATTTTTAAATATTTCCACACTATGAAATATAGAATATTTGTGGACATTTGTGGCAGCTCTCGCGATTGTGGGGTTTTTGTTGCTATTATTGTTTTTAAAATGTTTTATGTCTTCATTTATTGAGTATATCTCATTTTATTTCCCTTTACTCTTTTAAACTTTTTAAAACGTATTTTTATTGAGTTTTTATTGACATATAATTGAAGTACTGGGGATTTCCCTAGTAGTCCAGTGGTTAAGACTCGGTGTTGCTGACTCAAGGTGTGTACACGATCAATCCCTCTTCAGGGAACTAAGATCCTGCAGGCTGCAGGGCACAGCCAAGAAGATTAAAAAAAAAAAAATTAAAATGTGTATATATACAAAGAATTTACCAAAAAAATCTGTTAACTGACATATAGCACTGTGTAAGTTTATAAGGTGTACAACATAATAACTTGACACATATATTATGAAGTGATTATCACAGAAAATTTAGTGAATATTTGCCATCTCATATAAATTCAAAATTAAAGTAATAGAAAAAAAATGTTTTGCTTGTGATAAGAACGCTTAGGATTTGCTGTTTTAACAACTTTTCATTTATGACATACAACAGTGTTAGTTGTATTAATCATGTTGTACATTGCATCCCTAGTACTTATTTTATCTTGTAACTGGAAGTTTGTACCTTTTGACCACCTTCATCCAACTCGCCCTCCCTTCAAACTCCACCTCTGGTTACCACAAATCTGATCATTACTCTATTAATTTGTGTGCTTTTGAACTATAATCGACCACCATGTTGTGTAGGAGGCACTATTAGCTCTTGCTACACAGCATAATGATTTAATATTTCTATGCATTTCAAAATAATCACTATGATAATGTGTCATTATCATATGATACAACCACACAAAGATAGTCCATAGTTATTTATGATATTCTCCACACTGTGTATTTCATGCCCATGAGCCGTTTATTCAACTGGAAGTTTGTACCTTTTAATCTCCCTTATCTATTTCTTTCCATTGCTTACCCCTCCACTCTGGAAACCACCTGTTTGTTCTTTGTATCTGTAACTCTGTTTCTGTTTTGTTATGTTTGTCTATTTATTTTTAAAATTCTACTTATGAATGAAGTCATACAGTATTTGTTTCCCTTAGCATAATACCCTCCAAGTCCATCCATATTGTTGCAAATAGCATAATTCATTCTTTTCTATGGTTAAGATATATTGCATTGTGTGTGTGTGTGTATATACACACCACATCTTTATTCATTCATCTATTGCTGGACACAGAAATTGCTACCATATCTTGGCTACTGTAAATTATCCTGCAATGAACATAGAAGTGCATATATCTTTTCAAATTAGTATTTTCATTTTCTTTAGGTAGATACCAGGGGTAGAATTGCTGGATCATATGGTAGTTCTATTTTTAATTTTTTGAGGAAACTCCACACTGTTTTCTATAATAGTTCTACCCATTTACATTAACACCAAAAGAGCACTGTGGTTCTCTTTTCTCCATATCTTTGCCAGCACTTGCTATTTGTTGTTGTTGTTTATAATAGTCATTTTGACAGGTGAGAGCTGGTATCTCACTGTGGTTTTAATTTGCATTCCTTGATGATTAGTGATGTTAAGCATCTTCTCCTTTGCCTCTTGATCATCTGTATGTCTTCTATAGAAAAATATTCAGATTCTTTGCCATTTTCTAATTGGGTTGTTTGAGTTTTTGATGGTAAGTTGAGTTCTTTGTATATTTTGAATATTAACCAACCCTTGATTGAATATATCACTTGCAAATATCTTCTCCCATTCAGTAGGTGGCCTTTATGCTTTATTGGCAGTTTCCTTTGCTGTGTAAAAGCTTTTTAGTTTGATGTTGACTCATTTGTTTATTTTTGCTTTTGTTTTCCTTGCCTGAGGAGACATAGCCAAAAAAATATTACTAACATCAACATCAAAGAGTGTACTTCCTATGTCTTCTAGAAGTTTTATGATTTTAGATCTTACATTTAAGTCTTTATTGTATTTTGAATTTATATTTGTGCACGGTGTGAGAGAGTAGTCCAGTTTGATTCTTTTACATGTAGCTGTCCAGTTTTCCCAACACCATTTATTTAAGTGACTGTGTTTTCTCTATTGTATAATCTTGCATCTTTTGTCATAGATTAATTGAACATAAGTGTGTGGGCTTATTTCTGGGCTCTCTATTCCTCACCATTGTTTGATGTGCCTGATTTTGTGCCAGCTCCATACTCTTTTGATTACTATAGCCTTATAGTATGGTTTTAAATCAGGTAGTGTGATACCTCTAGCTCTGTCTTTCTTTCTCAAAACTGTTTTGGGGTATTTTAGGTTTCTACAAAAAAAAAATTATTTCTTCTAGTTATGTGAAAAATGCCATTAATATTTTGATAGAGATTACACTGAATTTGTAGATTGCCTTTCATAGTATTGTCACTTTAACATTAATTATTTTAATCCATCAGCGTGGTATGTCTTTCCATCTCTTTCTGTTATCTTCAATTTTTTTCATCAGTGTCATAGCTTTCCAAGTATGAGATTGTTACCTCCTTAGTTAGACTTTTTCCTAGGTTTTTTTTTTTATTATTTTTGATGAGATTATAAATGGGATTGCTTTTCCCATTTTCTCTAGTAGTTCATTATTAAGTGTCTAGAAATGAGAAAGAGTGTGTATAGAAATGAGACAGATTTCTGTATACTAATTTTATATACTCAATTTAAGCAAATTCATTGATGAGTTCTATTAGGTCTTTAGTAGTATTTTTCAGATTTTCTACATATAATATCATGCCATTTGCAAACAGTGACAGTTTTATCTATTTTTTTCCAATTTGGATTTCTTTTATTTCTTTCTCTTGTCTTATTGCTGTGGCTAGAACTTCCAATTATATGTTGAATACAAGTGGTAAGAATGGGAATCCTTTTCTTGTTTTTGGCTTTAGAGGAAATGCTTTCAGCTTTTCAATGTTGAATGTGATGTTAGCTGTGGACTTGCCATTTGTTGTTTGTTTAGTTGCTCAGTCATGTCCAACTTTTTCATGACCCCATTAACTTTAGACCATGAGGCTCCTCTGTCCATGGAATTTTCCAAGAAAGAATACTGGAGTGAGTTACCATTTCCTACTCCAGGATATCTTCCTCACCCGGGGATTGAACCTGAGTCTCCTGCATTGGCAAGCAGATTCTTTACTGCTTTGTGTTGATGCATGTTCCCTCTATATTTGCTATGATGAAAGATTTTTCATCATAAATAGATGTTGCATTTTGTCTACCATTTTATCCTTGGGATAAATCCCACTTGATTATGGTATATGATCCCTTTAATGTATTGTTGAATTTGGTTTGCTAATATATTATTGAGGGTTTTTGCATCTATGTTCATCACTGATATTGATTTGTAATTTGTGTGTATGTATGTGTGTGTGTGGTATCTTTGTCTGATTTTTTTTTTGTCTTTTATTTTTTTTTTATTTTTTTCATTTATTTTTATTACTTGGAGGCTAATTACTTTACAATATTGAAGTGGGTTTTGTCATACATTGACATGAATCAGCCATGGATTTACATGTATTCCCCATCCCGATTCCCCCTCCCACCTCCCTCTCCACCTGATTCCTCTGGGTTTTCCCAGTGCACCAGGCCCAAGCACTTGTCTCATGCATCCAACCTGGGCTGGTGATCTGTTTCACTATAGATAATATACATGTTTTGATGCTGTTCTCTTGAAACATCCCACCCTCGCCTTCTCCCACAGAGTCCAAAAGTCTCTTCTGTACATCTGTGTCTCTTTTTCTGTTTTGCATATAGGGTTATCATTACCATCTTTCTAAATTCCATATAGATGTGTTAGTTCTTTGTCTGATTTTGGTATCAGGGTGATGTTTACCTCAAAGAATGAGTTTGGAAGCATTCCTTCCTCTGCAATTTTTCAGAATTGCTTGAGAAGTATAGGTGTTAAGTCTTCTCTAAATGTTTGGTAGACTTCAACTGTGAAGTCACGTGGTCCTGGACTTTTGTTAGTTGGAAATCACTTTATTACTAGGTCAGTTTTATTACTGATATTAAACTGTTCATATTTTCAGTTTCTTCTTGGTTATTTCCCCCTTACTCTTTTATCACTGTAAAATGGAGAATACAAAATGCAGTGCAGAGAGTCAAGGAAGGACAATTCATGACCAATCAATGGAAGTCACATATCATACTTTTTCCCTCTGACTAGGTCTTCAAAGATTTTCCCTGAACTTCCAAAGAGACTTCCCTAGGTAAAGTTTATTTCTCTGTATAAGTTTACTTAGGAGCTTAGTAATAGCTAATCACATTATCTAGGTGAGTCAGAAGAACATCAGTCATAATAGCTGAAACAGTTCATTCCTTTTTAAAAGATATTCAGTATATCTATCTGTAAGGATATACACGAACTAAAAACCATGGAGTATGATACACACACACACACACACACACACACACACACACACATATATATATATATATACATCTAGCTGATTCAGCAGAGAAGACAATGGCACCCCACTCCAGTACTCTTGCCTGGAAAATCCCATGGACAGAGAAGCCTGGCAGGCTGCAGTCCATGGGGTCGCTAAGAGTTGGACATGACTGAGCGACTTCACTTTCACTTTTCACTTTCATGCATTAGAGAAGGAAATGGCAACCCACTCCAGTGTCCTTGCCTGGAGAATCTCAGGAACGGGGGACCCTGGTGGGCTGCCATCTATGGGGTCGCACAGAGTCAGACCTGACTGAAGTGACTTATCAGCAGCAGCAGCAGCTGATTCAAATGGTTTTTCTAAGGAGTCTATAGCACAGATAGAGAAGGAAGTAAGAGAAAAAATTAGTATAGAAGGATCCTGCAATGATACTACAACAGCCTTTATACAAGAGAAGAGTCATGCCATTTGAAACATCCTTTGAAACAAAACAATAGATGATAAAATTGTATGACTATAACTAAGCTTTTGAAATTTCTTTTATGCTGGCCTGTCTTTGATAAAGTGAACTGAAAAGCAGAGATGCAAAAGAATTATACTTTTGTGTATGACTTTTCAATTCTTTTAATCATCTTAAATAAGAAGAGCCTAGGTACGGCTGAAACCATCTTCAGTAGAGATTTTTAGAAAGGTGGTTGTTTCTCAAGTTATATCTCTCTGCCTCGTGATAACTTTCTATGATTAAAATCTGAATAGAATGCTAGACTGAAAAATCAAGGTGCCTTTTGACTCTATGCTCATCTTCACCCTCTCAAAATGAAAAAAAATAGGATATCCTAGAGGTCTACAAAAGGTGATTAATCAAGGCTTTAAGCCTTGGCATTCATTCTCATGATAAAAAGCCTTTTTACCCAAGTGAACTTGTCAAGCTTCAACTCAAATTTCTCTTCACTGCTCCATCTGGAACACTGTTTCACCTGTGAATTTTTTCAAGTTGATAGCTGTTAGCATCTCAAAATATGATCACTATTTTTTCCCCAAGCTCTCTTTTGCTCAATCTTCTAGAAGTGAAGTGAAATTGTTAGTTGCTCATTAGTGTCCTACTCTTTGCGATCCCATGGGCGGAAGCCCACCAGGCCCCTCTGTTCATGGAATTCTCCAGGCAAGCATACTGGAATGGTTGCCATTTCCTACTCCAGGGAGTCTTCCTGACTGAGGGATTGAACCCGGGTCTCCTGCATTGCAGATTCTTTACTGTCTGAATCACCAGGGAAATGCTTGAAGCTATTAACATTTCACTTCCTAATCAGTTTTCACTCTGAAAATTATCAAAATCTCAGTCTGCAGAGCCTATTGACTACAAATTATCTTCCTTTGTTCCTTCAATAGACTGATTCAAAAGATTACCACTTTGACAAAGACTGGTAAATGACCTACATCTATTCAGAAATATTTTCCAGCAATAACATACTCATAGTATCATCTGTTTCCAAAGATCTATATATCTGACATATAAATTCTTTCATCTTAATATCCTTAGACTTTTAAACAATCTAACCAGTTGACAAAGTAATATGGCAGACTGATAAGTTGACATCTATAATGCTAAATGGGTAATTTCTAAGTTATCTAGTGTTTACAATAATAGCAGTTCATTTTCATTTAGACTCTACTTACTGATAAAATAGACATGACAGATCTCAACTTAGATATGAATATCTGTGTATCAAGATGGATTCATATATAGACCAGTTATCTGTCCACATGAAACTGCTTTAGTTTTCTATACCTAATATTTTGGGTGTTGAGAGCAGGAGGAGAAGGGGGTGACAGAGGATGAGATGGTTGGATGGCATCACAGAATCAATGGACATGAGTTTGAGCAAACTCAGGGAGGTAGTAAAGGACAGGGAAGTTAGGTGTTCAGCAATCCGTGGGGTCGCTGAGAGTCAGACAAGACTGAGTGACTGAATTACAACAGCAATTGATGAGAAGCAACACGATGCTAAGCAATATGCAGTCACAATCTTCTCGTATAATCACTGTGCTACTGTGTAAGCCATGAGGTCGGTAATTTTATAGAAGGGGCAGCTGAGGCTCAGAGAAGGTCACATAGCTATTCACTGGAAAATCTCAAAGAGGAAATGAGTCCCGAATTTGTCTTGTTTAAATCCATGCTTAAACTGACAAAGATTTAATCTCAAAATATACAAGCAACTCCTGTAGCACAATTCCAGAAAAATAAACGACCCAATCAAAAAATGGGCCAAAGAACTAAACAGACATTTCTCCAAAGAAGACATACAGATGGCTAACAAACACATGAAAACATGCTCAACATCACTCATTATTAGAGAAATGCAAATCAAAACCACAATGAGATACCATTCCACACCAGTCAGAATGGCTGCTATCCAAAAGTCTACAAGCATTAAGTGATGGAGAGGGTGTGGAGAAAAGGGAACCCTCTTACACTGTTGGTGGGAATGCAAACTAGAACAGCCACTATAGAGAACAGTGTAGAGATTCCTTAAAAAACTGGAAATAGAACTGCCATATGACCCAGCAATCCCACTGAGGGCATGCACACCGAGGAAACCAGAATTGAAAGAGACACGTGTACTCCAATGTCCATCACAGCACTGTTATAATAGTCAGGACATGGAAGCAACCAAGATGTCCATCAGCAGACGAATTGATAAGAAAGCTGTGGTACATATGCACAATGGAATATTACTCAGCCATTAAAAAGAATGCATTTGAATCAATCCTAATGAGGTGGATGAAACTGGAGCCTATTATACAGAGTGAAGTAAGCCAGAAAGAAAAACACCAATACGGTATACTAATGCATATATATGGAATTTAGAAAGATGGTAACAATAACCCTGTATGTGAGACAGCAAAAGATACACAGATGTATTGAACAGAGTCTTTTGGACTCTGTGGGAGAGGGCGAGGGTGGGATGATTTGAGAGAATGGCATTGAAACATGTATATTATCATATGTGAAACAGATCACCAGTCCAGGTTTGATGCATGAGACAGGTGCTCAGGGCTGGTGCACTGGGATGACCCAGAGGGATTGGATGGGGAGGGAGGTTCAGGATGGGGAACACATGTGCACCCATAGCGGATTCGTGTCAATGTATGGCAAAGCCAGTGCAATATTGTAAAGTAATTAGCCTCCAAAAAGAAAAAAAATCTTAAGAAAAAAAAAAATCCATGCTTATTGCACTACATCTTCCTCTCACCTACTTGATAATTCCCTGGTAGCTCATTTGGTAAAGAATCTCCCTGCAATGCAGGAAACTTGGGTTTGACCCCTGAGTTGGGAAGATCCCTTGGAGAAAGGAATGGCTACCCACTCCAGTTTTCTGGCCTGGAGAATCCCAAGGACTGTATAGTCCATGGAGTCGCAAAGAGTCAGATACGACTCAGCTACTTTCACTTTCAGGTTTCTAACCAAGGATGATACTGCTAAAATTCCAAGTGTAATACACATGAACTGGAAAGATGACTCAATTGAAGGCCATATTTCTACAGACACCCATCAAAGAAAGAGGATACATTTATTAATTCAGTCTATGTGAAGTAGCAGTGATTCAGTAGAGTTGCTAGATAAAATACACCAAGTTAAATTTGAATTTCAGATAAATGAGTATTTTTTTAGTATAATTATGGCCCATGCAATATTTAGGTAATTCTTGTATTTTTAAATATTATCCCTTGCTTACGTGAAATAAAAATTTAACTGTACATCTTGTATTTCTAATTGTTAAATATTGTAATCCTATAAATAAAGCATTTGTAGTTAGAGCTTCTAATTTCAAGGAACCATTTAGTTCTGTTTTTCTTGAGCCTTTTATAAAAAAAAAATCTTGATATAGTGCATGGTGATTGGTTAATGGCATCAATACTGTGCTCTGAAACAGGGAAAGGGTTTTGCTTGAGGTGGAGGGCAATAAATTTAATAATATCTTGAAATTTTTTTCCATGCTGAATTACTTGAAAACTTCCTATACACAGCTTCTGGAATTGATATTTTGTATATTATGCCATATACAAGGTAACACTCATTACACCTGAATTTTAGAATAACATTCACTGATGAAACTGAACTATTGGAAAAAGAAAATAACCTTTTATAGGCCATGTCTTTTTTGCTCCATAATTATGCAGTATAGTAGAAAAAAGCACTGATTTTGAGTTAGATGGAGTTTCCATCATAGTCAACAGAAGAGTCCGAAATATAGTACTTAGATTCAATCTCAAAAATGACAGAAAGATCTCTGTTCATTTCCAAGGCAAACAATTCAATATCAAAATAATTCAAATCTATGCCCCAAACTATAATGCTGAAGAAGCTGAAGTTGAACAATTCTATGAAGACCTACAAGACCTTCTAGAACTAACACCCAAAAAAGACTTCCTTTTCATTATATGGGACCAGAATGCAAAAGTAGGAAGTCAAGTAACACCTGGAGTAACAGGCAAATTTAGACTTGGAGTACAGAATGAAGCAGGGCAAAAGCTAATAGAGTTCTGCCAAGAGAACACACTGGTCATAGCAAACACCCTCTCCCAAAAACACAAGAGAAGACTGCACATGGACATCACCAGAGGGTCAATACCAGAATCAGATTGATTATATTCTTTGCAACCAAAGATGGGGAATCTCTATAGAGTCAGCAAAAACAAGACCGGGAGCTGACTGTGGCTCAGATCATGAACTCTTTATTGCCAAATTCAGACTTAAACTGAAGAAAGTAGGGAAAACCACTAGATCATTCATGTATGACCTGAATAAAAGTCCTTAAGATTATACAGTGGAAGTGAGAAATAGATTCAAGGGATTAGATTTGATAGACAGAGTGCCTGAAGACCTATGGATGGAGGCTCGTGATACTGTACAGGAGGCAGTGATCAAGACTATCCCCAAGAAAAAAGAAACACAAATAGGCAAAAACAGCTATGAAAAGAGGAGAAGTGAAAGACTAAGGAGAAAAGGAAAGATATACCCATTTGAATTCAGAGTTCCAAAGAATAGTAAGGAGAGATAAGAAAGCCTTCCTCAGTGATCAGTGCAAAGAAATAGAGGAAAACGATAGAATGGGAAAGATTAGAGATCTTGTCTAGAAAATTAAAGATACCAAGGGAACAGTTCATGCAAAGATGGGCACAATAAAGGACAGAAATGGTATGGACCTAACAGAAGCAGAAGATATTAAGAAGAGGTGGAAAGAATACACAGAAGAACTATACAAAAAAATCTTCACGACACAGATACCCATGACGGTGTGATCACTCACCTAGAGCCAGACATCCTGGAATGTGAAGTCAAATGGGCCTTAGGAAGCATCACTACAGAAAGAGCTAGTAGAGGTGATGGAATCCCAGTTGAGTATTTCAAATCCTAAAAGATGATTCTGTGAAAGTGCTACACTCAATATGTCAGCAAATTTGGAAAACTCAACAGTGGCCACAGGAATGGAAAATGTCAGTTTTCATTCTAATCCCAAAGAAAGGCAATGTCAAAGAATGTTCAAACTACCACACAATTACACTCATCTCACATGCTAGCAAATAATGCTCAAAATTCTCCAAGCCAGGCTTCAACAGTATGTGAACTGTGAACTTCCAGATGTTTTACCTGAATTTAGAAAAGACAGAGGAACCAGAGATCAAACTGCCAACATCCGTTGGATCACAGAAAAAGCAAGAGAGTTCCAGAAAAACACGTACTTCTCCTTTATTAACTATGCCAAAGTCTTTGATTGTGTGGATCACAACAACCTGCGGAAATTCTTCAAGAGATGGGAATACCAGACCACCTGACCTGCCTCCTGAGACACCTGTATGCAGGTCAGGAAGCAACAGTTAGAACTGGACATGGAACAATGGACTGGTTCCAAATAGGAAAAGGAGTATGCCAAGGCTGTATATTATCACTCTGCTTATTTAACATATATGCAGAGTACATGATGAGAAACGCTGAGCTGGAGGAAGCACAAGCTGGAATTAAGATTGTTGGGAGAAATATCAATAACCTCAAATATGCAGATGACAGCACCCTTATGGCAGAAAGCGAAGAACTGAAAAACCTCTTGAGGAAAGTGAAAGAGGGAGTGAAAAAGTTGACTTAGAACTCAACATTCAGAAAACTAAGATCGTGGCATCTGGCCCCATCATTTCATGGCAAATAGATAGGGAAACAGTGACAGACTTTATTTTGGGGGGCTCCAAAATCACTACAGATGGTGACTGCAGCCATGAAATTAAAAGACACTTGCTCTGTGGAAGGAAAGTTATGAGCAACCTAGACAGTATATTAAAAAGCAGAGACATTACTTTGCCAACAAAAGTCCGTCTAGTAAAGGCTATGGTTTTTCCAGTAGTCATATATGTATGTGAGAGTTGGTCTATAAAGTAAGCTGAGCGCCAAAGAATTGATGCTTTTGAACTGCGGTGTTGGAGATGACTCTTGAGATTCCCTTGGACAGATCCAACCAGTCCACCCTGAAGGAAATCAGTCCTGCATATTCATTGGAAGGACTGGTGATGAAACTGAAACTCCAATGCTTTGGCCACTTGATGTGACAAACCGACTCATTGGTAAAGACCCTGATGCTGGGAAAGATTGAAGGTGGGAGGAAAAGGGGACAACAGAGTATGAGATGGTTTGATGGCATCACCTACTCAATGGACTTGAGTTTGAGTAAACTCTGGGAGTTGGTGATGGACAGGGAGGCTTGGTGTGCTGCAGTTTATGGGTTCAGAAAGAGCGAGAACTGACTGAGCGACTGCACTGATCTAAACTGAGTTACAAAAGCTGAGTCCTGCTTCCATCTGTCACATATTAGGCAAGAAGACCCAGCACAGCCAAAAATAAACAAACGAAATTGTTTAAAAAAAAAAAAAAAACACAAACAAACAGGTTTTTACTCTATAGCACAGGGAACTATATTCAATATCTCGTAATAGAGTGTTAGTCGCTCAATCATGTCCTACTTTTTGCGACCCCATGGATTGTAACCTGCCAGGCTCCTCTGTTCATGGGATTTCCCAGGCAAGAATACTGGAGTGGGTTGTCATTTCTTTCTACAGTGATAATGGAAAAGAATATGAAAGAATATTTTCCACTGTTCCACATAATTACAAAATTCATACATTATAAGTTCTGTTTTCTGAATGGCTTCTTAAAGAGTATGACTGCAATTTAGAACAGTATTGGTCATCTGCAGATACTGATCTGGGCAATGATAAGGTAAAAAGGCTTTATTCTTCATCACCAAATACTGCCTCCCTTCCCTTTTGTTCAAGACATCTGCTCCCCTTTCCTTTGCCTGACTTAGTAAGCTGGTCTTATTTTTTCCCTATTACTATTTACTGTCAAAAGGGTCATATGATGATCTTCCCAGGATTATTTGCCTTTTAGAGGCAGACACTGGGAGAAGAGCTCAAGAGTCACACAGTGTTTTCATACGCGTGTGCGCGCACACACACACACACACACACACGCACATATACAGGGAGAGAGAGAGAGAGAGAGATTAGGTAAGGGCCAGGAGAATAAAAACCTGAAAGATCAGGTGGTTGTGAGAACCCTGCCCCTTCCCCCATTCTATTCTACTGAATCAAGACCTAACTTCTTTTTAGGCTACTCTTGCTCAGTCCTTCCTTTGCAGTAGACTTTAAGTTTCATGAAAGCAGATAAATTTTGCATTTCTAGTGCCTGTAAAAATACTGATGTATACTTGTTTGAAATAATATGAGAACCTTTAAATTTCATAAATAACCTCATCAGCTGGAAGTAGATGCTATTAACGTTTTTAGTGCATGCCTTTCCAATCACTTTCCTGTGTCACTTTCCTCTCTCTCCCACTGGTTCTCTCTACCTCATTTAATGTTAGCTGTCATTTTTACCGAGCCTCCAAGATCCATCCCAGTAATGTATTAGAACCACTAAACAGGGTCCTTGCAACAGAAATGTGTCACAATATAACAGACTTTCATCTATCCATTTTTATTTTGTGACCATCTATACAACACCCTGAAGTTCTAGTCCCAGATATTCTCTCCCAGTTCCTCCTAGTCCATGTTAGCCACATCCTTCAACTCATTTGGTGTACAAACCATCTACTCCCTTGATAGACATAACACTTCCCCAGTAGGGTCAGGCTGAGCTCTGACTCTGGTTGTTGGTCTGGAGTCCAGGAGTGGAGAGAGGCCTAGATCCTGAAGGAGCCAGCATTGTCCTATAATACATTTTACTCATTTGAACCTTCTGCATAGTCTTCAAACAAGGGACCTTCTCTCTTCTAACAGCAAAGAGTGAGCGCATTTTTCAGGTCCAGATGGTTAAGGGGAATCTGGGAGTTCAAGTTGATCAGGTGAATCTACCCAGATATTCTCATTCAAAATTTGTTAAAGACCCATTCCTTCTCTATGACGATCCTGACTTTTTCATAGGAGACTTCTCTAGACTGAGAATTCAGCCCCCTCTGATCCTCAGTCCCTTATGGTCAGATCTTATGTCAGTCTGCATTTCGAAATATGAGATTATCAGTTCAGTTGCTCAGTCGTGTCCAACTCTTTGTGACCCCATGAACTGTAGCACACGAGGCCTCCTTGTCTATCACCAACTGCCAGAGTCTATCCAAACGAATGTTCATTGAGTCGGAGATGCCATCCAACCATCTTATCCCGTCATCCCCTTCTCCTCCTGCCCTCAATCTTTCCCAGCATAAGGGTCTTTTCAAATGAGTCAGCTCTTCACATCAGGTGGTCAAAATATTGGAGTTTCAGCTTCAACATCAGTCCTTCCAATGAACACCCAGGACTGATCTCCTTTAGGATGGACTGGTTGGATCTCTTTGCAGTCCAAGGGACTCTCAAGAGTCTTCTCCAACACCACAGTTCAAAAGCATCAATTCTTCGGTGCTCAGCTTTCTTCACCGTCCAACACTCACATCCATACATGACTACTGGAAAAACCATAGCCTTGACTAAACGGACCTTTTTTGGCAAAAGTGTCTCGGCTTTTTAATATACTGTCTAGGTTGCTCATCATTTTCCTCCCAAGGAGTAAGCATCATTTAATTCCATGGCTGCAATCACCATCTGCAGTGATTTTGGAGCCCAAAAAATTAAAGTCAGTCACTGTTTCCACTGTTTCCCCATCTATTTGCCGTGAAGTGATGGGACTAAATGCTATGATCTTAGTTTTCTGAATATTGAGCTTTAAGCCACTTTTTTTCACTATCCTCTTTCACTTTCATCAAGAAGCTCTTTAGTTCTTCTTTACTTTCTGTCATAAGGATGGTGTCATTTTCATATCTGAGGTTATTGGTATTTCTCCCAACAATCTTAATTTGAGCTTGTGCTTCATCCAGTCCAGCGTTTCTCATGATGTACTCTGCATATAAGTTAAATAAGCAGGGTGACAACATACAGCCTTGACATACTTTTTCCCTATTTGGAACCAGTCTGTTGTTCCATATCCAGTTCTAACTGTTGCTTCCTGACCTGCATACAGGTTTCTCTAGAGGCAGGTCAGGTGGTCTGGTATTCTCATCTCTTTCAGAATTTTCCACGGTTTATTGTGATCCACACAGTCAAAGGCTTTGGCATAGTCAATAAAGCAGAAGCAGATGTTTTTCTGGAACTCTCTTGCTTTTTTGATGATCCAGCGAATGTTGGCAATTTGATCTGATTTTCCAAAAACCAGCCTGAACATCTAGAAGTTCACAGTTCACGTATTGCTGAGGCCTGGTTTGAAGAATTTTGAGCATTACTTTACTTGCATGTGAGATGAGTGTAATTGTGCAGTTGTTCGAGCATTCTTTGGCATTGCCTTTCTTTGGGATTGGAATGAAAACTGACTTTCTCCAGTTCTGTGCCCACTGCTGAGTTTTCCAAATTTGCTGACATATTGAGTGCAGCACTTACACAAAATAATCTTTTAGGATTTGAAATAGCTCAACTGCAATTCCATCACCTCCACTAGCTTTCTTCATACTGATGCTTCCTAAGGCCCACTTGACTTCACATTCCAGGATGTCTGGCTCTAGGTGAGTGTGAGTGATCACACCATCATAATTATCTGGGTCGTGAAGATATTTTTTGTACTTTTCTGTGTATTCTTGCCACCTCTTCTTAATATCTTCTGCTTCTGTTAGGTCCATAGCATTTCTGTCCTTTATTGTGCCCATCTTTGCATGAAATGTTCCCTTGGTATCTTTAATTTTCTTGAAGAGATCTATAGTCTTTCCCATTCTATCATTTTCCTCTATTTCTTTGCATTGATCACTGAGGAAGGCTTTCTTGTCTCCTTGCTATTCTTTGGAACTCTGCATTCAAATGGGTATATCTTTCCTTTTCTCCTTTACTTTTCACTTCTCTTCTTTTCACAGCTATTTGTAAGGCCTCCTCAGACAGCCATTTTGCTTTTTTGCATTTCATTTTCTTGGGGATGGTCTTGATCCCTGTCTCCTGTACAGTGTCCCAAACTTCCACCCATAGTTCATCAGGCACTCTATCAGATCTAGTCCCTTAAATCTATTTCTCACTTCCATTGTATAATCATAAAAAAGTTTGATTTAGGTCATACCTGAATGGTCTAGTGGTTTTCCCCACTTTCTTCAATTTATGTCTGAATTTGGCAATAAGGAGTTCATGATCTGAGCCACAGTCAACTCCTGGTCTTGTTTTTGCTGAGTGTATGGAGCTTCTCCATCTTTGGCTGCAAAGAATATAATCAGTCTGATTTCGGTGTTGACCTTCTATTGATGTCCATGTGTAGAGTATTCCCTTGTGTTGTTGGAAGAGGGTGTTTGCTATGACCAGTGCATTCTTTTTGTATAACTCTACTGGCCTTTGCCCTGCTTCATTCCGTACTCCAAGGCCGAATTTGCCTGTTACTCCAGGTGTTTCTTGGCTTCCTACTTTTGCATTCCAGTCCTCTATAATGAAAAGGACATCTTTTTGGGGTGTTAGTTCTAGAAGGTCTTTTAGGTCTTCATAGAACCAATCAATTTCAGCTTCTTCAGCGTTACTGGTCGATGCATAGATTTGGATTACCGTGATATTGAATTCTCTACCTTGGAAACAAACAGAAATCATTCTGTTGTTTCGGAGATTGCATTCAAGTACTGCATTTCAGACTCTTTTGTTGACTATGATGGCTACTCCATTTCTTCTAAGGGGATTAAGGACTTATCAAAATGCTTCTCAGGAGGCCCTCTGATTGTCAGACATTGCTTGACATTGGTAATTAAGTGATCTTAGCCGGTCATTTGCTTTCTTCAAAGCATCGGTGGTGCTTAGCAACAGCCATTCAAAACCAGTCTGAATAGTTACTAAGCTCTCTATATTTTGCAAACACCAGAGATTTTACAAAAGCTAGTGGATCTCTGCATCCCCCCTACCACTACTAAGGGATACTACTAGCCATTTAGCCACTGAGATGCTTTTCTACAGCCTCTTGTGATACAAACTGTATTAGTTCTTATTTCATAGAAGAAAGTCTGAAATGTGATTTTTGAAAAATTGATTTATTGAGGGATCACTTGCCAGTATATCCTTTAAGGGAGTGAGGAAAATGGGTTTCAGTGGAGGAAAATCCATGGCAAAGATATGTAGTCTATCTTGTTACAAGTGGAAATCCCAGGAACACAAATGACACCACAGAGTTATTCTACCTTGAGACAGCGGTCCGACATTGTGCACTATAAACTCCCAGTCATTTCCAGGAAAGAGCTTCTTGCGGCTAAGGCAGATTCTCAAGAGGAGACAGATACATAAAACAAAAGGTACAATACATTATGACTTATTTAAGATAGATTGAGAACATAATAGATGTTATTGTCAATTTTACCTAGTTTAATGGGAAAGTCTTTTTCTGAGGTTAAGGGGGAGATAACACTGAAGATGAATCTTCAGATTTGCATGCATGTTTAGCAGGCAAGCAAGAAAAGACCCTTGCAGGCAGAAAGAGCAGCATGAGCACATCTCTCTGTAGGTGTGAAATGTCCTAGTGTATTTGAAGCCTAGTGATATTTCAATATTGCTGTCCTTGATGGTTTAAGTATCAAGAGCCAGAACATTCAAATCAAAATATAATATTAATTGTGTTTGTATTAATTTCCACTTTTAATTATATGCTTTTCCTTTCCTTCCAGGTTTTAGTGTAAATCATGAAGAAATGACTAAAGTGAAGCTAAAGTAAGATAATTGAAAGAACTCAGAAAAAAGTGCTATATAACTGAAAGGAATTATTGGCTTAATATTAATTTTCAATGCCCCAACTAGTACAGTGGTGGAGATTGATAACTGACCCCTGAATATTCATTCTCACTTTCATATATAAGAATAGAATTTATGTTGAGCACATGATCAACATAAATGTCAAAGACTACATTTCACAGACTCTGTGATAGTTATGTAAGGCTAGCCATGTGACCAGATTTTGGCCAATGGAATGTGAACAGATGTATCACATCCAGAAGTCACATCCAGAACAGAAGTGATGTGTCTCATGTCTAGACCATTCATTTGAAAGAGAGGGATATTTCCTGTCTTGTTTGTTTATGTCCTTCCTTTAGTTTGGAATGTAAGCATGATACCAGGATCTATAAGACTTTCCTGAACAAGGAGATGGTAGCTATGTATTGATGATATCTGATCAGTATGCTTGAAGGAACCAGGATCCCTGCTGATTTTGAAACTGCCTACTCAAGTTCTGATGTGAAAGAAAAATAAATCTCTCTTATTTAAGCAGCTAGTATTCAAGGTTTTACTTTATAACAGCCAACTCTGTATTTAACATAACATAGGCACTATTTCTAGAAAAGGATTAGAAGAAATTCTTAGTGATTGTGGACTTGTCAATAAGTGGACCAACTGATCAAAATGAGGTTTCTGCATTGGTAAAGTTGGCGAAGGCTCATAAAACAGAGAACTCTGCTGTAGCATCTCTCTCCATGTAAAATGGAGAAATATTTAAAGCAAATTTTATTTTCATAGTTTAAATTTGTTAAGTTACACAGGAAATATTTTTCATGTATTGACAGAATTAACACTAAAATAAATGTAGTAGTCACTGTTAGGGAATTTTTCCAATGTGGCATGAAATAATTTATAAAATTAAACATATACATTGATTAATCTACTTCTGACCTATTGTTCTTCACAAACGGTAAAAAGAAAAATAATCATTTTGATTAATCCAGAAGCTAAGTGCCATTCTAAGCCCTTAGAGGGATGTCTTCATACCTGCAATGGGCAGAGGACTTTGTACCTGATAATTTTGCTCAGAATGATCAGTAGGAGAAAACTGAGGTTGTGAATTTAACAGATGGCTTTAAAATTTCTCCTTTTGACAAGGAAAGCAAAGCAAGCTGAAAATTTATCAACAGAAATGTTGATCTGTAAAAGTAGTACAGCTGGTGAACTACTATCAGATGAATCAATAATTGAAGGATGATCTCTATTTTTCTGTGGTACACAATGCAATAATTGACTGTTGAGATTAATTAATAATTAAATTGAAAAGAAAGGCTTTAATCTATCCTGAAAGCTGCTTATTGTAAGCATACCACAACCAAACACACATATCAAAACAGAGAAAATTCTATTCAATTAGCAGGTTTGGAAAACATCATACTTACTTTCTGGAAAGTATCCCAGAGAGATTAGTCAAAAAAAAAAAAAAAAAAAAAGAAAGAAAGAAAAAAGAAAAAGAAAAAAAGAAAAGAAAAAGACTGATCAAAGGTATAGTTAAAAATGGAACACTTTTTAAAAACATCAGCTCAAAAGACTGAATTATGTTTGATAAAGGATTTGGAGTGAGTGATTATTTTAGAAATGATGTTATTTAGGTCTTTTGTATAATTGGTGATTTAAAATATCTATTGCAACCAATTGAATCAAATTAGATTTCTTTGAGCCTTTGATGCTGCAAATAAATCATTGGTTATATGGAGAAATACTGCTCAGCATTAGTTGCTGTTTTTTTAGCTTTTAAGTTGTGCCTGACTCTTTTGCAACCCCATGGACTGCAGCCCACCAGGCTCCTCTGTCCATGGGATTTCCCAAGCAAGAATATTGGAGTGGGTTGCCATTTCCTTCTCCAGGGGATCTTCCCAGCCTGGGGATCAAACCTGCATCTCCTGCATTGGCAGGTGGATTCTTTACCACTGAGTCAGTGGGGAAGACCTTCAGCAGTAGAGAAAATGCTAAAATGGAAAAATAGGAAACCTAGGATCTTGTCCTAGCTCTGCCAATAACTCAGTGTTGCCAAAGGTCTCTTCTAGTGTTGAATTTCCAAAATAAATCTCAATTTTGCCACTGATAAAATTTTGTTATGTATATTCCTGAATTTGAAATTTGCATGGAAAAGGATTTAGAAAATTTACTTCGCTACCCATTGTGATTCAGATCTTAAAATTCAGACCTCAACTAATGAATGAGAGAATAATTTTTCTGATTAAGGTTGATAAAGAGCCAATTAAAACTGTATTTACCTGATTGGGACCATTCATAAACACAAAAAACTCTATTTTAGGAGAGCAAAAGAGGTTACATCTGCTTATTATAGGTGCAAATGACTTGTGTTTTATTAAAAACAACTGCTTGCTCATAAGTTTTATGAATAGCATACATGGGTTTGTTTTTCTCAGAGATTTAAGAATGAAATGATACTTAAAACACTGGAATGGTGAAAAAGCATTTGATTTTGCAGAAAGGAATTTTTATGTTTCAGGTTTCCCGGGCTTTTGGTTTTTAGGAGAACTTCATTAAATGGACTGTAAACATATATTCTCAACTCACAGCCCACATAATAAGCAATTCCATAAAGTCACCTTTCTTTATATGAGGATAAAGTAGTAAACAGAATGGTGGCCTGGTATCATTACTATTATCTATGTGTGATCATTGAAGAATCATTGAAGAACTGAAGAACTCTCATTACCTTACCACAGAACACTACTTGAGAAAGATAAGAGGATACCACAAATTATACTTTTATTTATATGAGCTAATGATTTTCTTAAAACAAGGGCTGAAAGGTATTTGCTTAGAACTAGCCCCAGTAACAGAGTGACAACTCCATATATTCCTTCTAGACTTTAATTTATAAAGATACTAACTTTATTTCATCAGCATAGAAGAATACCCTAAAAGTTGCCTCAGTACTTGGCAACGTTCAAAGTGGCACCAATCAGTGGCAGCTACTTCTGTCAATCTTTAGAAGCAATAATTAAGTTAAAATGAATTTTGCCCCTCAAATCTCATATTCTATGTCAGTAGTATTCTTTATGTGCCAAGATACTTTTTAACTGAGTTAGACAGATGGTTGTCTCTCTTTGAAATACAAGGCAAAACGCCAAAATAAAATTACCAAAATAGCATGCTTCTATTAGAAATAGGAATTTCGGGATTTTCTATGTTTGAAATATATTATCTGGAGGCTTAAAATATCCTTTTTAAAGAAAAGCAAGCTTATAAATCCAAACGTATAAGATGCAGACTCATACCTTGTTAAACCTGAAGCTTAGGGTGATGGTGAAAAGTTGCTCAGTCATGTCCGACTCTTTGCGACCCCATGGACTGTAGCCAACCCGATTTTCCTCCATGGGATTTTCCAGGCAAGAATACTAGAGTGAGTTGCCATTTCCTTCTCCAGGAGATCTTCCCAACCCAGGGATTGAACCCCGGTCTCCCGCATTGTAGGCTTTACCACTTTACCGTCTGAGCCACCAGGGAAGTCTCAGGTACTTAGGGTACTATATGCATAATAATAGTGTGAATTATAAGCTACTGTAACAGAGCTAAATCAGTGTTATGGGTTCAGGTAACCCCTCTCCCCTAAAAAAGAATAATGAATTTCTAACTCGTAGTACCTGTAATGTGACTTTATTTGGAAATAGGATCTTTGTAGATTTAATCAAGGTAAGATGAGGTCATACTGGATTAGAGTGAGACCTGAACCCCATGACTAGTGCCTTTGTAATGGGAGAGAGATTTAAAGACTGACATGCAAACAGGGGAGAAGGCTATGTGTGGACAGAGGAAGAGATTGGAGTGATGCAACTATAAGTCAAGAAATGCCAAGGATTGCATTAACCACCAGAAACTAGGAAAGGAGTGTGGGACAGATTCTCCCTCAGAGCCCCTAGAAAGAACCAGTCCTGCCCACAACTTGGTCAGATTTCTGAACTCCTGAAAAGTAAGAGACTACTCTTTTGCTGTTTTAAGCCACCCGGTTTGGGGCACTTTGTTGAGGCAGCCCTACCAAACTAATACTGAAGATATTTAGCTAAAGAATACTTAGGGAATGGGGGCTTTCCCAGTGGCTCAGCAGTAAAGAATCTACTTGCAGTGCAGAAACCGCTGGAGACGTGGATTTGACCCCTGCATCTGGAAGATCCCCTGGAAGAGGGCATGACAGCGCACTCCAGTATTCTTGTCTGGGAAATCCTATTGACAGAGGAGCCTGACGGGCTATAGTCCATGGGGTCACAAAGAGTCGGACATGACTGCAGCGACTAAGCATGCATGCACTTAGGAAGTCAGTGGGGAAAAGGAAGGAGAGAATTTAAAGACTGTATGCCTATAGTATTTGACTTTCTGTTACTGGCTTATTTCACTTAGCATGATGTCTCCCAGAATTATCCATGTTGTCACAACTGGCAGGATATCTTTATTTTTCAAGGCTACATAATGTTTTATTGTATGTATATAGCAAACTTTTTTGATCCATTCATCTCTCAGTGGACATTTAAGTTGTTTACATATCGTGGTTGTTGCCAATATGGCAATAAACATGGGAAAGCAGCTATTTCTTTGATATCCTGACTTCGATTCTTCTGGCTATATACACAGAGGTGGGTATACAGCTGGATTGTATTTTTAATTTTTAGAGGAACCTACTTTTACTGTTTTCTATAGCTGATCTAGCATTTTACATGCATACCAATAGAGTACAAGAGTTGCAAGTTCTCTACATCTTTGCCAGCACTTACTTTTTGTTTTTATTTAGCATAGCCATCCTAAGAGGTGTGAGGTTTTGACTGGCATTTCCCTGATGACTGGTGATGGTGCACACCTTTTCATGTACCTGTTAGCCATCTGCATATCTTCTTTGGAGAAATGCCTATTCAAGTCCTTTGCCCCATTTTTAGTCGAGTTATTTGGGCTTTTGAATTATAAGAGTTTATTTCAGACATTAACTCCTTATCATTTATATGGTTTGCAGATGTTTTCTCTCATTCAACAGATTGCCTTTTCATTTTGTTGATTAGTTCTTTTGCTGTGCAGAAACCTTTTAGTTTGATATAGTTCCTTTTGTCTATTTTTTGTTTTATTGCCTGTGCTTTTTGTGTCATAGTTAAGAAGTCATTGCCAAGACTAACGGTTCCATTTGTACGAACTTGTTGCTGTTGTTCAGACACTAAGTTATGTTCTACTCTTTGTGACTCCATGGACTGTAGCATGCCAGGCTCCTCTGTGTTTCACTATCTCCCAGAGTTTGCCTATATTCATGTCCATTGAGTCAGTGATTCTATGTAACCATCTCATACTCTGCCACCCCCTTCTCCTTTTGCCTTCAGTCTTTCCCAGTCTCAGGGTCTTTTCCAATGAGTCAACTCTCTGCATCACATGGCTACAGTATTGGGGCTTCAGCTTCAGCAACAGAACTTCCAATGAATATTCAGGGTTTATTTCCTTTAGTATTGATATGGTTTGATCTCTTTGCAAGGGACATTCAAGATGCTTCTCCAGCACCACAATTCAAAAGCATCAATTTTTCAGCACTCAGCCTTCTTTATGTTCCAACTCTTACATCCATATATGACTACTGGAAAAACCATAGCTTTTACTATACAGACCTTTGTCAGCAAAGTGATGTCTCTGTTTTTTAATATGCTGTCTAGATATGTTGTAGCACTCCTTCCAAGGAGCAAGCATCTTTTAATTTCATGGCTGCAGGCATGGTCTGCAGTGATTTTGGAGCCCAAGAAAGGAAAATCTATCACTGCTTACACTTTATCCTTTTCTAATATTTGCCATGAAGTGATGGGGCCAGATATCATGTTCTAAGTTTTTTGAATATTAAGTTTTAAGTCAGCTTTTTCACTCTACTCTTTGACCCTCATCAAGAGACTCTTTGTTCCTCTTCACTTTATGCCATTACACTGGTATTATCTGCATATCTGAGGTTGTTGATATTTCTCTTGGCAATCTTGATTTCAGTTTGTGATTCATCCAATCAGGCATTTCACATGATGTATCCTTCATAGAAGTTAAATAAGCAGGGTGACAGTATACAGCCTCGTTGTGCTTCTTTCCCAATTTGGAACCAGTCTGTTGTTCCATGTCTGGTTCTAGCTGTTGCTTCTTGACCTGCATACAAGTTTCTCAGGAGACAGGTAAAGTGGTCTGGGTACTCCAGTCTCTTTAAGAATTTTCTACAATTTGTTGTGATCCACACAGTCAAAAGCTTTAGCATAGTCAATGAAGTAGAAGTAAATTGTTTCCTGAAATTATCTTTCTTTCTCCATGATAAAACTAGTGTTGGCAATTTGATTTCTGGTTCCTCTGCCTTTCCTAAATGCAGCTTGTGCATCTGGAAGTTCTCGGTTCATGTACTGCTGAAACTTAGCTTGAAGGATTTTGAGCATTACTTTGCTAGCATGTGAAATGAACACAATTGTCCAGTAGTTTGAACTTGCTTTGGCATTGCCTTTCTTTGGTGTTGGAATGAAAACTGACTTTTTCTAGTCCTGTGGCCACTGCTGAGTTTTCCAGATTTGCTGACATATTCAATGCAGCACTTTAACAGCATTACCTTTTAGGATTTTAAATAGCTCATCTGAAATTTCATCACCTCCACTAGCTTTTTTCATAGCAATGCTTCCTAAAGCCCACTTGACTTCACACTCCAAGATATCTAGTCCTAGGTGAGTGACCACACCATCATGGTTCAGTTCAGTTCAGTTGCTCAATCATGTCTGACTCTTTGCAACCCCATGAACTGTAGCATGCCAGGCTACTCTGTCCATCACCAACTCCTGGAGCTTACTTAAACTTATGTCCATTGAGTCGGTGATGCCATCCAACCATTGCATCCTCTGTCATCCCCTTCTCCTCCTGCCTTCAGTCTTTCCCAGCATCAGGGTCTTTTCCAATGAGTCGGTTCTTCCTATCAGGTGGCCAAAGTGTTAGAGATTCAGCTTCAGCATCAGTCCTTCCAATGAATATTCAGGACTGATTTCCTGAATATTAACCATCATGATTATCTGAGTCATTAAAACTTTTCTTATATAGTTCTTCTGTGTATTCTTGTCACCGATTCTAATCTCTTCTACTTCTATTAGGTTCTTACCGTTTCTGTCCTTTATTTTGCCCATTTTTGCATGAAATGTTTCCTTGATAGCTCCAGTTTTCTTGAAGAGATCTCTAGCCTTTTCCAAATATCTTGCTTTCTTCTATTTCTTTACATTGTTCATTTAAGAAAGTCTTCTTATCGCTTCTTGCTATTCTCTAGAACTCTGCATTCATTTGGGTATATCTTTCCTTTTCTCCCTTACCTTTCATTTTTTTTTTTTTCTTTCTTGAGCTATTTGTAAAGCCTCTGCAAAAAACCATTTTGACTTCTTGCATTTTTTTTTTTCCCTTTGAGATGGTTTGGTCACTGCCTCCTATACAATGTTATGAGCCTCTGTCCATATTTCTTCAGGCACTCTGTCTACCAGATCTGATCCCTTGAATCTATTTGTCAACTGCATTATATAATCATAAAGGATTTGATTTAGGTCATACCTCAATGGTCTAGTGGTTTTCCCTACTGTCTTCAATTTAAACCTGACTTTTCCAATAAGGAGCTAATGATCTGAGCCACAGTCAGCTCCAGGTCTTGTTTTTACTGACTGTATCAATATCTAAAATTGTCAACTCAGAGAAGCTGAGAATACAACGATGCTTGCCAGCAGCTGGAGGGATAGGGAAATGGGGAGTTGTTGTTTAATGGGTATAAAGTTTCACTTATATAAGATGAATAAATTCTAGAGGCCTATTGTACAAGAATGTCCCTATAGCTAACAATACTGTATGGTGGGAGTGGTGGAGGAAAGAAATAGGTAAGATTAAGAGGTACAAATTTCCATTTGCAAAATAAATGACACACAGATATAAAAAATATAGTGTGGGAGATATACTAAATAACTATGTCATATGTTTGTATGGTGACAGGTCATAAGTAGACTTGTGATCATTTTGAAATGTATAGAAATATTGAATCACTGTATTGTGTAATGGAAACTAACACAGTGCTGTAGGTCAATTATACTTACAAACAATTAAACAAGGTCACAGAGAAAGAGTTCAGATTTGTAGTTACCAGAGACAAAGATTGGGAGAAGAGGGAATTGGATGAATGCAGTCAAAAGGTACAAACTTCCAGTTAAAAGATACATAAGTACAAAGGATGTAATGTACAACATGCTAAAGATAATTTACACTGCTGTATCTACATATGAAAGTTGTTAAGAGAGAAAATCCTAAGAGTTCTCATCAGAAGGAATTTTTTTTCTCATTTCTTTAATTTTGAATCTATATGAGATGATGGATGTTCAGTAAATTTAATATGATCATCTTCATGATGTATGTAAGTCAAGTCATTTTGCTATATACTCTAAACATATACAAAACTTTATGTCAATTATATCTCAATAAAATTAGAAGGAAAAAACATGGAATATAAAAAAAATGAGCAAGAACAAAAACCCCAATACTATATAATGAAATCAAGAAAGTCTTGAGAGGGTAGATCTCATGTAAGGGACACAAGGAAACTTTTGAAGGGGATACATATATCTGCTACTTTGATTCATGGTAATGGTTTCATGGGTGTATGCAAAAGTCCAAACTCATACTGTGTACATTAAATATGTGCAGTTTCTTATATATCAGTTATGGTTTTAAAAGCTATCAAAAAGAGATCATATACTTTATAATTCAGTTCATATAACAGTCTCTGTTTTGGGGATGTGTACATCCAATTTCACCAGCCTATGGTTGAAAGAGGAGGTGGTTTTATATTTTATATAGATTTATTTTTATTTTGGGAAGTCTCTTTGCCCTATAAACATCTACTTTACGCTTGTTAAGAACTTTGGCAAACTTAAATTCATAGTAATCTACCAAGCCTTTCTTACTTCCAAGGATCTTATATCACTTCTAAGTGGAAACATTATCACATTGGCCTGGAAAATTCAAGCCACAAAATGGTGTGTCTGTCTGTCTGTCAGTCTATGATTTTGGATTTTTTAAATGTAGACTACTCTTTAATTGGAATAAGGCCCTTAATTGTGTTTCCTGTTCCACTTTTGGTGGCCTCATGTAACCACTCCCCATATTTACCATGTGTTTGAATTTGTATTCATAGACATAAGAGTATCATAGTGAGCCTATTAAAAATCTTTATTGAGCACCTATCATGGTAGAGATGCTTTCTTGGTACTAAAGATCCTATGCTAAGGATTCTAGATGGACTTGGTCCCTGTCCTCAAGAAACGTACATTTCAGTGGTAAAGACAGAGTCTAAAATGCAAATAAATGAGAAGATTTCTAGCACGTAAAATAATAAAAGCTGTCATACTTTCGCAGAGGGTGGCCAATTTAGTCAAGGTGGTTGGGAAAACCCTTTGTGGAAAAATGGTGTCTGACTTGAGACTGGAAAGATGAGAAAGAGGCAACTCTGTAAATATTTGAGGGAAAAAGCATCCAAGCATAAGTATTTCTTTCTATATATCAAAAAATATATATTTGATATATATTTCAAAGGCAGGTGGCGCTAGTGGTAAAGAACTCGTCTGCCAATGCAGGAGCCATAAGAGATGCAGTTCAGTCCTGGGTCAGGAAGATCCCGTGGAGAAGGGCATGGCAACCCACTCCAGTATTCTTGCCTGGAGAATCCCATGAACAGAGGAACCTGGCATGCTACATTCCATAGGGTCATGCAGAGTCTGACATGACTGAAGTGACTTAGCACACACAGCGCATTTCATATATATTTATTTATTCTATTTCCAAGTCCCTGAAACATAAATAAACTTATTATGTAAGAAGAACCAATCTAACTGAGACATAATTAATGAGGAGGAGGGAGGGTAGATACAGGAAGAAGCTATATCGTATACAAGTTGTAGTCCAAGATAAAGAGTTTGCATTTTATGTTAGGTTTCATGGAGAGACACTAGAAGGTTTTAACCTGTGAAGTGCCATAGTTTTCACAAAATTATGGGAGGTATTATAAAGAAGATAAGTTGTATGGGGAAATGAGTAGAAATAGGGAGACAAATTAGGGGACTGTTTCAGTAGTCCAGATGAGAGGTGATAGTGCCTTGGACTGGTATTTTAAAATCCAGTAGAAACAAATATGAAACATTTCAAGGGTAGAAATACCTGTGGAAATTGATTTTTGGAGATATGACAGGACTTACTGATGGATAGACCTGAAATCTGAAGGAAAAAGAAGAATCAAGGAAGACTCCTACCTTTTGTTTTTAGTCTCAAGAACTGGGTGTTTACTCAAAAGGAAATGGGTTGACCAGGAACAGATATAGAAGTAAAACTCTATGATCCTATTTGCATTTTATTAAGGTTGAGAGGTCTATTAGACTTTTCAAGTGGCAATGTGTAGTAGGGAGTTGTATATATAATATGATTTCTAAAGTTCAGAAGAGCAGTGCAGGCTGGAGCTATAGATTTGAGAGACATCAGTGTATAGATTTGAACTCTTGGTACTGGATAAAATAGCTTAGGGAGAGTACATATAGAGGAAATGAGGGATAAGGAAAGACTCCTGGGGTACTCCAGTTTCTAAACGTCTTATCCAGAAGGAGATTGAGAAAAAGTATCTGGTGAGATAGAAAACTAGACAATGATTCAAAAAAGCCAACTGTTAATCATGGGTCAATAAAATTAATCAGAGATCTCTGCATTGGCTTGGGCAAAATGTAAGTCATTGGTTTCTTTGGTGAGAGCTTTTTCAAGACAGAAGGAGTTGAGTTACTGAGTATAGATAAATATGTGGAAGAGCATTTCAATGCCATGTTTTGAAAAATAAATGAAGAAATTGAATTAGTGAGTAGAGACACATATTTGGAGAATTTGTACCATAGAAGGAGAGATTTAGAGATTTTTGTTTGTCATGATTTTAAACTGCATGATGGTGATGCATATTTGAATGACAATGAGGGTGCATATTTGAATGACAATGAGAGGAAGAAAATGAAAATTGAGTAGAGATAGGGAACATCCCCTGGAGAAGGGAATGGCAACCCACTCCAGTATTCTTGCCTGGAGAATCCTTTGGACAGAGGAGTCTGGCAGGTTCCAGTCCATTGCATCACAAAGAGTTGGACATGACTGAAGCGACTTAGCATGCACTCGACATAATTACAGGAGCAAAGTCCCTCAGAAGGTGAGAGGGATTGGGATTCAAGGAAGGCACAAGGGAGCATACTCCTAGAGGACTCTTCTATAATAGCAGCAAGGCAATTTAGTATGGAGTTGAGTCAGTCTGGAGGCAGACTTTCTGGGTTCAGATCCTGTGTTTGCCACCTGTGGTTTGTCTGTTTGTTTGTTTTTGGTAAACCTAGACGAATGCTTTCATTTCCTCATCTCTGAAATGGGGGTGATATATGGTATCTGAAAAAAACAAACATATAAAAGCAGAGTTAGGGTTAGATTGGTGGTTGCACAAAACACTGGGTGGGGGAACTGGGTGAGGGTGGTCAAAAGGTACACATTTCTAGTTAAAAGATAAATAAGTACTAGATATGTAATGTACAGCATCGTGACTGTAGTTAGCAGTCATATATATATTTGAAATTTCTAAGAGAGTAAATCTTTAAAGTTCTTATCACAAAGAAAGAAACTCTTTTTAACTATGTGAAGTGATGGATATTAACTAAACATATTGTATCACCATTTCACAATATATACATATGTCAATCATTTTGTTGTAAATCTTAATCTTAAAATGTTATATGTCAATTGCATCTCAATAAAAGTTGAAAAATTAAATACGGAGGATATAATAGCACAGACCTCATAGAGTTGTCATAAATACTGAATAGGTCAAATTGGATGAAGTGCATGGTCTTCCCAGGTGGCACTAGTGGTAAAGAACCCTCTTTCCCCCTGGAGAAGGAAATGGGAACCCACTCCAGTATCCTTGCCTGGAGAATTCCATGGATGGAGGAGCCTGGTAGGCTACAGTCCACACAGTCGCAAAGAGTTGGACACGACTGAGAGACTTAAAAAAAAAAAAAAAAAAAGAAAAAAAGAACTCTCTTTCCAAAGCAGGAGACATAAGAGATGTGGGTTCTATCCCTGGGTCAGAAAGATCCCCTAGAAGAGAGCACAGCAACCCACTCCAGTATCCTTGACTGGAGAATCCCATGGACAGAGGAGCCTAGTGGACAATAGTCCATAGGGTCAAAAAGAGTTGGATACTACGGAGCACAACACAGGGATGGATGAAGTGCATAAAGTAGTACTTGGCAAATGGCAAGTTCTCAGTAAAACCCAGCTATTGTTGTTGTTGCTGCTGCTGTTACATGGGAACAGATGCAAGTGTGTAGGTAAAATTGTTGATGGGAAGACAAGGCAGTTATCAGCTGATTGTACTCATATCTAAGGAGAATGCCATGGGATTGTCAGATGAATCAGTGGGGAAAAAGTTGAAAATTTAAGGAGAAAGGAGAAAGTATTAAATGGTTATTTTTTTTTCTAAATTAGTAATTCTAGTATCAATGGGACTAATCTAGTACTAGGAACTCTATATCATTGAATTGTTATGAGGAGTAAATGAGATAGTGTTTAAAAATACTTAAAAAGCACCATATAAGTGAAATTATTATTTTGTCAACATAGGTAGCTGTAAAGTGAAATGTCTCCTCAAACAATATGGGGTAAGGACATGGTAAGGGATATTGTGTAATTGGTTTGATTTTGCTCCCTGATTCATCAAACTAATTTTTAACATTTCATAGACATTGACTATATTCAGTTCAGTTCAGCCGCTCAGTTGTGTCCGACTCTTTGTGACCCCATGAATCGCAGCACGCCAGGCCTCCCTGTCCATCACAATCTCCCGGGGTCAAACCAAACTCATGTCCATCGAGTCGGTGATGCCATCCAGCCATCTCATCTCCTGTCATCCCCTTATCCTCCCACCCCCAATCCCTCCCAGCATCAGGGTCTTTTCCAATGAGTCAACTCTTCGCATGAAGTGGCCAAAGTACTGGAGTTTCAGCTTCAGCATCAGTCCTTCCAATGAACACCCAGGACTGATTTCCTTTAGGATGGACTGGTTGGATCTCCTTACAGTCCAAGGGACTCTCAAGAGTCTTCTCCAACATCATAGTTCAAAAGCATCAAGTCGTCGGCGCTCAGTTTTCTTCACCATCCAAGAGATGTGAGAACATCCATACATAACCACTGGAAAAACCATAGCCTTGACTAAATAGACCTTTGTTAGCAAAGTAATGGCTCTGCTTTTTAATATGCTCCCTAGGTTGGTCATAACTTTCCTTCCAAGAAGTAAGTGTCTTTTTATATCATGGCTGCAGTTACCATCTGCAGTGATTTTGGAGCCCAAAATATAAAGTCTGACATTGCTTCCACTGCTTCCCCATCTATTTGCCATGAAGTGATGGGACCAGATGCCATGATCTTAGTTTTCTAAATGTTGAGCTTTAAGACAACTTTTTCACTTTCCTCTTTCACTTTCATCAAGAGGCTTTTTAGTTCCTCTTCACTTTCTGCCATAAGGGTAGTGTCATCTGCATATCTGAGGTTATTGATATTTCTCCCGGCAATCTTGATTCCAGCTTGTGCTTCTTCCAGTCCAGTGTTTCTCATCATGTACTCTGCATAGAAATTAAATAAGCAGGGTGACAATATACAGTCATGACATACTCCTTTTCCTATTTGGAACCAGTCTGTTGTTCCATATCCAGTTCTAACTGTTGCTTCCTGACCTGCATACAGGTTTCTCAAGAGGCAGGTCAGGTGGTCTGGTATTCCCATCTCTTTCAGAATTTTCCACAGTTTATTGTGATCCACACAGGCAAATCTTTGGCTTAGTCAATAAAGCAGAAATAGATGTTTTTCTGGAACTCTCTTGCTTTTTCAATGACTCAGCGGATATTGTCTATTTGGTCTCTGGTTCCTCTGACTATAAGAGGACACTTTTTCTTATTCATATAGATTTCACTTTTACTAAGTTTGAGGAAAAAAATAAAGTCCATAAATTCAACATTTATTTAGGTGATGAAGGATTAGTCTCAAAATATAGAATATGCCACTTAGCATTTGCAGTTCTTTTATACTCCAAATGTAACAGGCTAAGTTTATTTTAAAACAAGACTTAGGTATTCGTGTTTGTAGCAGATAAAAGGCATCTAAAACTCCTGGCAAAATTAACATTTTGACAACATGAAATTTTCCCATCCAGCTGGTCATTAGGCCTTTCCAACTGTCAATGTCTTTTGCAATCTGCTTTAATAGTAGCATATAATTAGTTTTATACAGATCAGAGACATCGGGGGGTAATATTCCAATGCAAATATCAAAATCCCAAGAAAGTTAACTCAAAGAGACATATGTCCCCCCATCCTTCATGACAGTCTTTAGCTCTGAAGGCTGTAGCAGTTGATTTGTGTAAGGTACTTTGAATCATAATTTGGAAATATTCTAATTAAATACCTATTGGAGTTCTGGAAAATATATTCAGGAGAGTGATATAAGTAGCAATATGTCACTAATGTACATTGTCTTTGCATATATAGTTCAGTAATCACTTCAAAGAAATGTACCAGATAATTGGGAAAAAATGATTTCTAATGCTAGAGTGAATTTTTCAAGGTTTGATTATATGGGGAATTTAAAATTAGCACAACTTTATTTGTAAAGTAATGTATTGTCTGACTGATTTAAAATCAATCCTATTTTAATGTATCACAGTGAGTTTTGTGTACATTTCCACACCTATACACATAAACACATGAAGGCTCTCTAGGTTCAAGATATGTCACTTTAAAGGGAACAACATTGTTATGCTCAAATAGAATTTGAGACATCTTTTTATCTCTTGAGTTAAGGAATTTCATTTTGTAACTTTAAGATTTCAACACCTAATGTCTTTAATTCTCCTTTAATAATAATGTCTTCATCCTTGAGTAGTTTTTCACTTCCATAGAAAGGCTTCTGCTTTTATGAGATTAATCTTTAGAGTGTCTTGTAGATAGAAGTAGTCAGCAGCTGCTCTCCAGACTGTTTAGGTTGACGTATTCACAATAGTTTTTTTGTGAAAATGTTGTCTAAGCAGAGCACTAATGGCAAAACTGAATAAGACATATCATATGTGTACAGAATATGACTTTTCACTAGCACAGAAAAGAGAGAGAACCCTATGTAAGAGTTTCAGTTGCTTTGCAAGAAATTAATTTGAGGACTATCAATAATTAAATATTCCTGTTCAGTGATAAATGGAATCAACCAGACTTCAAACCTGCCCATAGGAAACTTGCTGTTTGGCAGAACAAGTCCAAGACACCAACCGTGTGTCTCAGCTTATTACTTGGACAGATCCATGATGCTAACTCACATGAGAGTAGTGAGTTTACCATCTACTGAAGACTAGCATTGGCTTTATTACGGCTGCTAATGATGAATTGGGCAATAACCAGAACCCATTGACAGTAAGGAGACTGCAGTCTGGAATTTACATGTGAATACCGTAAGTGAAAAATGTTCACTAATAAAGTCTGAACTAAATGTCAGATGGGATTTCTTTATTCCTTTTGAGTTTTTCATAAGCCCATTGCCTGCACCCCAGAGAGATGACAAGAAATTCTTGATTCGAGTTTCTCATTCTCCATCTATTTATTTGTGTCCCTTGATGCGTATACTCTTGTCATAAAACCATACTCATTTTCTGGCTAGGATCTTTAAATTTGTTTACAAATTCATTTGTGTTTCTGTATAGTCCACATATTCTAGTTCCTGGTAGGTACTATAGTGGACTAAGGACGTGAAGGACAAGCATTCTCATTCATCTTTGGTGCTTGATGGTAGCTCATTAGATGCTCAAGTGATTGAGATTTTAGACAAGTCAGGACAGGCAAGGGCAGAGCAGGGATCTTATATTAATATCCCCACTTGATGGCTGAAAACTGGGAAGCACAGAAAAGATAAGTGATTTGTCAGAGGTAAACTACTAGTTGCATTCAAACACTCATTAAGAAATCATAGGTCCTAGTTTTGATTATTTTCCATCACTTTGTTCTGACCTTTAATATCTTATGGCAACATATAGCGAGCCTACTGGACTACATAGGGTTCATAGGGTTTCAAAGAGTCGGACATGACTGAAGCGCCTTAGTGCACACAAAAGCACAGCTTATTTCCACCCCTGATTTCTCAGTCACAATTCAAGAGTGTATTCTATGTAGAAAGTAGATCTCCCTAGTTTCAGTGAGTTATAGAATATGATGATTGCTTTGCAGTAAATGGGCTTCCGTGATAGCTCAGCTAGTAAATAATCCATCTGCAATGCAGGAGACCCCTGTTCAATTCCTGGGTTGGGAAGATCCCCTGGAGCAGGGAAAGGCTACCCACTCCAGTATTCTGGCCTAGAGAATTCCATGGACTGTATAGTCCATGGGATCACAAAGAGTCAGACATGACCAAGAGACTTTCACAACTGCAGTAAATAAACCCTAATATAAATTCCACAAATACTGCAACATGTGAATATATTAATGAATGATTTAAAATCCTCTACTAAAAACGTTATTTTTATGAATATTTCTATTACCTGGCCATGACATATGCCACCTATGTGGCATATATCAGCTGATAATTCAGCTGATATGGCTGTTAAGTTGGATATCCTTCTGCTTCCCTTAGGATTCCTACTGAAGCCACATACACTACCTAGTGTTGCATTTTGGTCATAGTTTCATATACCTTGAGCAAGTGATAAGCATATATAAATACTGAGAAGATTGCAGACCTTTCAATTGCATAGCACCTATAGTCTCCCAGAGATCAGGGCAATTCACTAACTTCACCTCCAAAGGACACAATTATACAGTGGTTAAGTGCATAATTTCCAGAGTCGAATGGCCCTGGGTTTGAATCTGAACATAAGTTGATCTCTTTATTAGCTGTCTGACTTTGAGCAAGTTACTTAATCTCTCTTGTTCTTCTTTTTCTTCATCTGCAAAAAGGGGAAAAGATTTGCAGCTGCCTCCAAGCATTGAGGAAAGAGGTAACAAATTGATTATTGTAGGGGTTGAGCAAAATGTTAAGTAAGTATTATGTAGTCAATATATAAATGATAGCTATTGTTGCCACCACCACTGCTGCAGCTGTTCTTGTGGTTAATAGAGCATCATTCGAAATCCCACAGAAGCAAATCAGGAAGGGAAAAGGACAGGCAGAGAATAAGGAATAAGTAGAACAAAATAATGGCTTATTAGCTAATTTCTTGAACTTTACCACTTCATTCTGAAGACAATAAAGTGCCCTTTCTGGTATTCAGCAGGCATTTTTGTTTTCCTTTTAAAGTATATGCTACATGCTTAGAAGAAATTTAATCAATTGATGATGAGTCACATATTCCTAAATTTTCATGACTGAATATGGGAAAGTCTTTTGATAGTCAAGAGAGCTTTCTTCCCTTGTTAGAATCAGACAATCTCTCCTATGGAGAAGTAGGTTATATTTCTTACATAAATGTACTTAACATGAATGATTCAGTTTCAAACTCTGAATTTATTGATTAGGGGGTAGAGGGGACACGGGTGAGTTTTGAGCATTGTAGAATGAGCATTTCTATCCACAAGAAAGAATTCTGATAGACTGCTTGAGTATGATTGCCTGTCTCTTCTTCTGAACACCCACAGGATACTCAGAAACATCCATCTGAAGGTATTTGAACTAACATATTGGCACAGAATGTCACAAACATCTGAGTGACAAAGTAATTATAAATGGACAAGACTGGTATAAACATGTAAAAAAGCAGGAATAATGGTGCTTGTGCCAAGCAACTGATACTTAAGATCATAGAGGAAGTTGAAGAACAAGTCAAAATCTATATAGTCATGTTTTGTCATGGATAGTGGGGCTTCCCAGGTAGCGCTAGTGGGAAAGAACTCGCCTGCCAGTGCAAGAGATGTAATAGCCTGGGATTTGATCCCTGGGTCGGGAAGATCCCTGGAGGAAGGCATGGCAACCCATTCCAATATTCTTTCCTGGAGAATCCCATGGATAGACAGAGCCTGGCAGGTTACAGTCCATAGGGTTGCAAAGAGTCAGACACGAGTGAAGTGACTTAGTACGCATGTCATGGACAGAATAATACCTTAAAAAAAGGAGCTTTTGACTGCAGAAATACTCTTTGTATGGTATGGGGGGACATTTATTATTTGACATAACTCCAAACACCATTAAGTGGCCACAAAGTGATAGGTCCAGTCCATTTATTTCCTGGGCAAATTAGGTAGGGTCTTTTACCTTCTGTGAAGTCTTTACCAAGATTTTGTTCCAAGGTCCTGCCAAGAAACATGGTTGGCATAAAATTGCTTCCCCTAGTCTAGCAACCCATATTCTTCTAAGTGTTCCTCAACACATTAGGTATTGTAGTATAGAATTTCAAAATAGCAAAAACAAGTCACAAGCTACAGGTGGTTCAAGGCCTTGCCTTCAGAATCTTGATGTTAATAACACACTTAAAGAAGACAAATCTCTCAAGAAAGCACTTGTATTTAACCAAGTCATAATAGCAAAAACATAATGGCTATTTATTAGTTTGTAGTGATTAAAAAAATAATCACAGTTACTGGAATATTTGAAGTCTGTATATTCCCTTTTGTTAGCACTTATATGGAACCCAAGTTATAGTCAGAAAGTTGCTTGGCAAGAATGGAATTAAAACAAGACATTAAAGTTTTAATGTTATCAAACTGAAATAGATAATCACAGTAAAATGGATCTTACCAATAGAATTAAATTTATTGACTCTGGGGCCAACACTATTCTATCTCCATTTTCACACTGGAAATAGCTGTAAATATGAAAAAGTTATGATTAAAGACCCTTTATCTATTGGCCAGTGCTTGTACAGTCTCTGCCCACCTTTGTAATTGTGGTGCTCCTTTTCTATTTAAGTGACTCACCTTTCCTTACCACCTTCTCATTTTCCTTCGATTTGACAATAACTTCAAGCAAATTAGAATAAATCCTGTGGGCTCTGGAGTTGTATCAATCAACGTTGCAAGAAATAAGACCACACCTTAGATGGTTCAAAAGAAAAAACATTAATGGATGGATGTAAATTACCCAGAAACTACCACTAGTTAAAGGGCTTCTCAGGTGGCACTAGTGGTTAAGAGTCTGCCTAATGACACAAGAGATGTGGGTTCAATTCCTGGGTCGGGAAGATCCCCTGGAGGAGGAAATGGCAACACACTCCAGTATTCTTAACCAGAGAATCCTATCGACAGAGGAGGCTGGAAGGCTACAGTCCATGGAGTCACAAAGGGTTGGACACAACTGAGAAATTGAGCACACACCACTAATTAAAAGTTGTTGAAATGTGAAAAAAGTGAAAGTGTTAGTCCCTCAGTCATGTTCAACTCTTTGTGACCCCATGGATTGTAGCCAACCAGGTTCCTCTGTCCATGGAATTCTCCAGGCAAGAATCCTATAATGTGTAGCCATTCCCTTCTCCAGGGGATCTGCTTGACCCAAGGATTGAACCCATATCTTTTGCATTGCAAACGGATGCTTTACCATCTGAGCCACTAAGGAAGCCCTAAAAGTTGTTGCAACCACTAATCTTAAAGGTACTGAAGGTAGTTGAATAAAATAGGAACCATGGAGAAAACTCTTAAAGGCATGAGGTGAAATCACTGAGGGACTTTAGTATCTCTAGTGACAAGGTGCTGAAGTAAGAAGGTTTGAGGGAAGGATTCTGACATTTTACTTCTCCTACCCTAACGTTTCCTGCTAGTGCCTCCTGTTTGCCTAACCTTATGGAAAAGGTAGCTGGCAAGGGAGCATGAGCAATTTAGTTCATAGAACTCAACCTCCCAGGAAACAGAGCAGGAAAGAAAAGGGTGGAAGTGGATATTGCTGGTGATTGTGAGAGGGGAACAAAACAGAACCAGCATAGGAGACATTGTCCATCTTTCTAGAGACATTTTTGTCTTAGTTTGCAATGGCTTCTCTAAAAATCTGGGTATTATAACATAGACTAGGTGACTTATAGATAGTAAAAATTTATTGTTCCTAGTTTTGGAGGCTAGAAGTGCAAGATCAAGGTGCCAACATGCTCCGGTTCTGGTGGGTGCTCTCTTCTGAGATGTAGGCTGCCACCTTCTTATTGCATCCTCACATGGTGAAAAGGGACAAGGGCACCTTAGGGGTTAGGATTTCAACATGTGAATTTAAAAGTGCACTTTTTTATGATCATCTGGCTCACTGTGTCCTGATCTTATGTTATCTCAAAGGAAAGTCTTGTTTATCTCATATCTGATGTCTTTATCACAAAGCATTTACTGTCGTCCCTCAAGCACTGAAATCATAATCTATAAAAATATAACTGGTTCATAACTGAGAACCATAGAACATAGAACTAGTGAACATTGGGAGCATATCTAAAAACCAAATCTAAATTTGCTTATTTTCTAATCTAGAACAGAGTAGAAGAATTAGAATGATAGGAAGAAGAAAGGCATAGTGGTTAGAATATATGTGTGATGGGGATGAATGTGATCCATGAGCCTGAATCATGATTGCCCACCAAGACAAAGGAATTTTTGTCTGCTTTAACTGTGAGGTAACTAGTACTCTGCAGTCCTACATACCCAGAGACTCTCAAGCAGAGGAGAGAAGAGAGAGAGAAAAATTATAGGGTTTGTTGGAAAGACAAAACCACTGAGTGAATTCTAGGGAGAAAAGAGAGAAACATTGACTTTGACATTGCTTTCAAATATGCAATGATCAAGGCAGGGAATGTTTCATATTTTTAACTTCTTTCAAGCATAATCATATCCTCCTACATAAAATGTAACCTAACCAAGCTGGATGTTTTTGTCATTTCCTTGATTTTCCACTCCAATACATTTTACTCATTTTGTTTCTTCATCTTTACCTATTGAAATTCTGCCCATCCTTCAAGATTTATTTCAATATTACTTCTGATCTTTGGTGAAACCTCTTCTTGATCAACTTGTATTACTATACTTGTATATACTTGTATTCTTGTGTATACTTGTATTCTTGTATATACTTGTATTTTTCCCATGTAATTGATCACTTTTTCATTATTTTAAAGTTTACTGTAAGATATTTGAGAGTGGAGGCAGTATCAAATTAACCTTTGTTTTCTCTGCAACCAGTAGCATAGTGCCTAGGATACCCATCTTTGGTGTAAAGAGCCTTTGGATTCCTTGTTGTTCCTGTTGTTCAGTTGCTAAGTCCTGTCTGACTTTCTGTGAATCAATGGACTGCATCACAGTGGCTCCTGTGTCCTCCACTATTTCCCAGAGTTAGCTCAAACTCATGACCATTGAGTCAGTGATGCCGTTCAACCATCTCATCCCCTGTTGCCCCCTTCTCCTCTTGCCCTCAACCTTTCCCAGCATCAGGGTCTTTTCCAATGAGCTGGCTCTTCACATCAGATGGCCAAAGTATTGGATCTTCAGCTTCAGCGTCAGTCCTTCCAACATAGTGGGTGTAGCTTTTTGTTAGTGTGATTGACAACTGTGGAATAATTATTATGTATGTTAATAGAAACTATGGAAGATGTTCTTAGGAGTAAGGATTTAAAATGTCAGTGGATATGGATGCTGATGATTTGAAAACATCTGTCTTCATAAGACTGAGTTTCCCTCACAGAATGCTAATAATTCTGTTGCTTTTATGAGCACTTTTTCCTTATAAATCACCTATTTCATAAAACTTTTTAAAAAGTTATCCTCAAGTTCTATAAAGAATAAAAAATGAAGATGATGTTCTTTTCTAATTTGGGACTGTTCACCAGCATGACTCCCAGTACGTTACTTACACACTGGCAGGTATTCTCTATCCCAGGATCTATTTCCAAATTACAAGAGGTAATATACATTCTAACTAGATTCTTGTTATCTATCTAAAAAACTGCAAATGAAATAATTACTTAATATTCTGCCTTCAAGATTTTATCCATTTTTAATGACTAAATTGTTTCACGTTAAAAAAGTTCAGCACTTATCAGCAATTATGAATATGAAAATAAAGTCTAATGATGTAATAAAATACAGTGCATAAAGTGATGCAGAAATGTAACTGGTGGTTAATTAAGAGATAATGTCTGCAGTACTGAATAGTGTCATCCTATGGCACAAATGTTAAGGTGAAAGAAAGTCATTATTTTAAGAGCAGGAAAGTAATTTACAAACATATTTATACTGCAGCCTGATTTAGGAATACCACTGGATGACAAAGACAAGGAGGATTATGTAGAAGAATGGTGTTCTTGTGCCCATCTACTCTGCAACAGAATGCTTTTCTGTTCTTATACAAAGTGTTCTATCTTGACTTTAATTTTCTTCTTTGTAAAATGGAGAACACATCTCTGCTGTAATTACTTCATATGAATTTTATGATCAAACTAAAGAAAAAGATGAGAGAATATTGACAAGTTAAGCAATGTTATGTAAATGTGAGAGAAGGCACATGCACACACACACACACAAACACAGAACAGATGTAAGCTGCACTGGTATTGGCTTTTCCTTTTTTTTTTTTTGAATTGAAGTATAGTTGATTTACAATGTTGTGATAGTTTCAGGTTTATAGCAAAGTGATTCAATTATACATATATATCTATTTTTTTTCAGTTTCTTTTCCATTATAGGTTATTAAAAGGTATTGAATATAGTTCCCTGTGCTATATGATAGGTTCTTACTGTTTATCTGTTTTATATTTAGTAATGTGCATCTGTTAATTCCAAGCTCCTAATTCATTCCTCCCCTGCTTTTCCCCTTTGGTGACCATAAGTGTGTTTTCTATGTCTGATCTTTTTCTATTTTGAAAGTAAGTTCATTTTTATCATTGTAAGATTCCACATATGAGATATCATATATTTGTCCTTCTCCGTCTGACTTACTTCACTTAGTATGATAATCTTTAGATTTGGTTTGTAAAAGGGCTGTTTTAGTCATTTAGAAGGCAGTGTATGCTTCACAATAATTTTCTTAACTATTCCCTAGTATATGCTCTGGGATGCATATATGACTAAGAATTAAGGTAAAACAGAGAGCACTTAAAGTTACCCATTCCTGAAAAAAAAAAAAAAATGAACTCGCTAGGGACTTGAATGATATATTTCCTAGGTCACTTATAAAATGGACTCCTCAGATCATTTCTAAGATTTAAAATCATTAATTTTAGTTAAAAATAATATTCGAAATAATTTTAGCACAGGATTATAAAGAATATAAAATTACATAACAAATATTAATATATAAGATCAAGCCAATAAGGTGACCAAATATAGAGCAATTAAAAATGTCCTTTAAGTGATTTTCAAAAACACTGTAGTGAATCAAAGGCCAGTTTAAGAAAGCCTTTCTCTGTGTGAGTTGAAATTTTATTTATATATCTATTACAGACTGAAATGTTATGATTTCAGGGGAAAAATATGTATATATATTTGGTCATTCAGATGACCAAAATGTATTTCTCATATATATTTGGTCTTCATTCATATTTCCAGGCTTACAGCTTCCAAAACTCTTAGAATTTCCTGAGCAATAAGACCAAAGGGAGCATCTCTTGTTATAATATTTGGTATCTTGTTCTCAGTTCTTGAAATCACTTCAGAGCCATAAAGCTGAAATGGGTATCATGTTATTTTTACAAGTCCCTTTCCACCACAACTGGGTTTGTGTTTATGAAGATAACTTTTGGAAAGCAACTAAGGATGGGGCCTGGTTGCCAGGGTAACTAATCATGAATAAAGGGTTGAAACTTTCAGTCCCATCCCCTGATTTCCAGAGAGGGGCAAGGAGCTGCAGGTTGAATCAGTCAGCAATGGCCAATGAGTTAATCAACTATGCCTATGTAGTGTTGCTGCTGCTGCTGCTAAGTCACTTCAGTCGTGTCTGACTCTGTGTCACCCCATAGATGGCAGCCCACCAGTTTCCGACGTCCCTGGAATTCTCCAGGCAAGAGCACTGGAGTGGGTTGCCATTTCCTTCTCCAATGCATGAAAGTGAAAAGTGAAAGTGGAGTCGCTCAGTCATGTCCGACTCTTTGGGACCCCATGGACTGCAGCCCACCAGGCTCCTCTGCCCATAGGATTTCTAAGCAAGAGTACTGGAGTGGGTTGCCATTGCCTTCTCCGATGCCTGTGTAGTGAAGCCTCCATAAAAATACAAAAGCAGGGGATTTGGAAAGCTTCTAGATCAGGGAACCAGAATGCTTTCATGTGCCATTGTGCTAGACCCAAAACTCCACTAGGACAGAAGGTGCTTTGTTTGGGACTTCACCCTATGTATCTCTTTATCTGGCTGTTGATTTGTATCCTTTAATATCCTTTGTAATAAATTGGTAATCTTGTGAGTAATAGAGTTTCCAGGTTTTCCCCCATGGCTCAGCAGTAAAGAATCTGTCTGCAATGCAGGAGATGCAGGAGACCTGGGTTTGAACCTGCAATGCAGGAGATGCAGGAGACCTGGGTTTGAACCCTGAGTCAGGAATATCCCCTGGAGGAGGGCATGGCAGAAGTTAGTTAACAACATGGAATCATGACTGGCATCCTAAGTTGGAGGAAGTCATTGAAAGCTCCAATTTGTTGCTGGTAGGTCAGGTAATATCCTGGGCTTACAATTGGTGTTTGAGGTGGAGGGCAATCTTATGGGACTAAGACCTTTACCTGTGGAATCTGAGTCTATTTCTGGGTAGATAGTTTCAGAATTGACTTGAATTCTCTGATATCTTGAATTCAGTGTCCAAGAATTGCTTGTTGGTGTGAGCAAGGCTCCCTACACATGTTGGAATTGGGTCCAGGAACCCCCCAAAAATAGTCATTTAAATCAAATAAATATCTAGTATTTATAATAATACTAGGTTTGATATATTAGTCGGTGATTAACCTATTGTTTGACAATCAGTTATAACAACAATAAAGAATCAACAATGATAATGATCAGTAAATGTGTATAGATACAGCACTTGGAAGTCTGTAATGTGTTATAATAAGATACCACATGATGAGGTTTAATGTTTTTTGAATGAATAAATAAACATTAGAGAATTCTCATCACTCATTCAGCAATTTTGTTTCTGTTTTCAAGTGTTATACTTCCTTGCAATAAATAGTGTACATATAAATACATATGTGCACAGGTATACAATCTCATGGGAGTATACGTATTTTAGAATTCAGAAGTTTATTTTATTTTTTTTTCAGTTAATGCTTTTTTATTTTTTTAGTTTTCATTTATTTTTATTAGTTGGAGGCTAATTACTTTACAATATTGTAGTGGGTTTTGTCATACATTGACATGAATCAGCCATGGAGTTACATGTATTCCCCATCCCAATCCCCCCTCCCACCTCCCTCTCCACCCGATTCCTCTGGGTCAGAAGTTTATTTTAGAAAAGTAATATGGAGTAAATCGATTTGGGGTGACAGCTCAAGTGGGTCTGAATCAGCACCTCATCCAAATATTTACAGTATATGGAAAACATAAGTTTATGAAATACAAACCTCAGTCAGTATAAGTTCAAATTTTGGTGAACTGCATAAGTTGGGCACCAAATTTGGAGAAACTCTCTTTTCAGAGCATTTTAGATTTTGGAATTACAGATGAGGTATAGTGCCCTGTATGGTAATGAATCTACCTGGAAATGCTGGAAAGGAAGATGTGGGGTCAATCCCTGGGTCGGGAAGATCCCCTGGAGGAGGAAATGGCAATCCACTCCAGTATTCTTACTTGGATAATCCCATGAACAAAGGATCCTGGCAGGCTACCATCCATGGGGTCGCAAAGAGTCAGACATGACTGAGAACACACACACAGAGGGTAACTTGTGAGTGCTGCGCTATGTCGCTTCAGTCATGTCTGACTCTTTGCGACCCTGTGGACTATAGCCCACCAGGCTCTTCTGCCTATGGAACTCTCCAAGCAAGAATACTGGAGTGGGTAGCCATTTCCTACTCCAGGGGATCGTCCCAACCCAGGAATCGAACCCACGTCTCTTATGTCCACTGCATTGGCAGGTGGGTTCTTTACCACTAGCACCACCTGGGAAGCCCAGTAGTTCTTACCAAGTCTAATTGAAATGAAAAGTATGATTATGTTGGCTTCCTTTCAATCTGTGAAGTTTTGTTAACCCCTTTTTTAGCTGAAGGAGAAGGGCTTGGAGTTGACTTGAGGTTCCTTTGGAATATGGAGGGGACGGTTTGAAGTCCTGATGGAGCCGAAGGCAGAATCAGAGGCAACTCTCCATGAGGGGATCTCAGCGAACTAGGTAAACACCAGCTTGAGAATGCCACAGAGTAGGAGAAAGGCAATTTCTCCATTTTTGCCTGGAACGCACCGTGGCTCAGACCTCAGAGTCCTGAAGCCTATATATGGAACAGTGCTATTTCTGCACCTCAAAAAGTTGTGCTGCCTTAAGACGCACAGGGAGGCAGCACTGCAGTGGTGAGACCACTCTCAAGTGGATTTGACCAGTAGTGCACAGGGACAAAAAAAAAAAAATCCTAAATCACCATGAGAAAAGATTTTGTTTGCAGTTGGAGTAGGGATGGGGGGCTCTCAGGAATTTCCAGAAGTGAGTGAATTTGGTGGGAGCCTGAGATCTAATTGTGGTTTGGTGAATGTAAAAAACTAGTAAGATTTGAGCATTAATGTTATGATGACTCTTTAATACAGTGCAAACTGGAAAATCCTGAGGAAGCTTTGGTTACACATACATTTCCAAGAATTGCATGTTTAGGCTTAAAATGCAACTTTTATACCATCATAAACTAAAGTTATTGACAATATATGATTATTTAGCAGATGTGGTGGCAGAGGCGTGGGTGGGTTGCAGAACCATTTGTTGTTGTTGTTCAGTCTTTCAGTCATGTCCAACTCTTACAACCCCACGGACTGTAGCACACCAGGCTTCCCTGTCCTTCACCGTATCCCAGAGTTTGCCCAAACTCATGTCCAATTGAGTCGGTGATGCCATCTAACCATCTCATCCTTTGTTTCTCCCTTCGCCCCCTGCCTTCAATCTTTCCCAACATCAGGGTCTTTTCCAGTGAGTTGGCTCTTCCCATCATGTGGCCAAAGTATTGGAACTGTGGCTTCACCATCATTCCTACAATGAATACTCAGGGTTGATTTCCTTTAGGATTGACTAATTTGATCTCCTTACTGTCCAATGCAGAGAAGGCAATGGCAACCCACTCCAGTACTCTTGCCTGGAAAATCCTATGGCTGGAGGATCCTGGTAGGCTGCAGTCCATGGGGTTGCTAGGAGTCAGACACGACTGAGCGACTTTACTTTCACTTTTCACTTTCATGCATTGGAGAAGGAAATGGCAACCCACTCCAGTGTTCTTGCCTGGAGAATCCAGGAACGGGGGAGCCTGGTGGGCTACTGTCTATGGGGTTGTACACAGTTGGACATGACTGAAGTGACTTAGCAGCAGCAGCAGCAGCAGCTGTCCAAGGGACTCTCCAGCACCACAATTCAAAAGCATCAATTCTTCAGTGCTCAGCCTTCTCTATGGTCCAACTCTCACATCCTTACATGACTATTGGAAAAAACATAGCTTTGACTATACAGACTTTTGTCAGCAAAGTGATATCTCTGCTATTTAATACGCTGACTAGGTTTGTCATGGCTTTTCTTTCAAGGAGCAGGAATCTTTTAATTTCACGACTGCAGTCACCATTCACAGTGATTTTGGAACCCAAGAAAATAAAATCTGTCACTGTTTTCATTGTTTCCCCATCTACTTGCCGTGAAGTGATGGGACTGGATGCCATGATCTTAGTTTTCTGAATGTTGAACTTTAAGCCAGCTTTTTCACTCTCCTCTTTCACTTTCATCAAAAGGCTCTTTAGTTCCTCTTCACTTTCTGCCATAAGGGTGGTGTCATCTGCATATCTGAGGCTGTTGATATTTCTCTTGGCAGTCTTGATTCCAGCTTGGGCTTCATTCAGCCCAGAATTTCGCATGATGTATTGCGCATAATAAGTTAAGTAAGCAGGGTGACAAGATACAACCTTGACAAACTCCTTTCCATTTTGAAAAGGAGTTCATTGTTCCATGTTCAGTTCTAACTGTTGCTTCTTGACCTGCATACAGGTTTCTCAAGAGGCAGGTAAGGTGGTCTGATATTCCCATCTCATTTAAGAATTTTCTGCAGTTTTTTGTGAGCCACACAGTCAAAGACTTTATCATAGTCAATGAAGCAGAAGTAGATGTTTTACTTGAATTCTCTTGCTTTTTTCTATGATCCAACAGATGTTGTCAATTTGACCTTTGCAGAACCATACTGCCACCTAAATGAGAACTTTCATTTGGTTAATAATTATCTTAGAATAAAAATTCTAGGGGACCAAAGAAAATGTTACACTTCTCCCATCCCCAAACTAACCAAACAGAAAAACAGTCAAAAATACTGTCAGTGTGAATTATGTAGGTCAAGAAGGAGGGATGGACTTGTGCTTGGCCAGTGACCATCCAAATGTTAGTCTGGTGTTTAAGACAATCATTTTGTTTGTTATTCCATCAGTATTCACTCTCTAAGTAATATTTATCCTTTTAAGAATCATGATTGACCCATTTTGCTTTGTGGGGCATTTTTACCTCATTCAGTTCAGTTCAGTCACTCAGTCGTGTCCGATTCTTCACACCCCCACGAACCACAGTATGCCAGGCCTCCCTGTCCATCACCAACTCCCAGAGTCCACCCAAACCCATGTCCATTGTGTCGGTGATGCCATCCAACCATCTTTACCTCATTATTGAGTACATTTAAGAAAAAAGAAACATATTCAGAGGGGATGATCAGGGCCATTTCCATGATATCCTAAGTAATACAAATGAGTAATGAAAGACATTGATTAAAGTCTTTTAAGACAAAATGAATAGAATAATTTGGAATTTTAATTTCAGAAAGTTATTGAAGCAATATAAAAATCACTGTGTTCATTTGTATTTAGTTGAATGTGAAGTAGTAATGTATATTTATTTTATTCCCTGTAAAAGATTTTTAATGCCAGCAATTATAATCTTAGAGATATGGAATTCAATTAAGAACCAAATTTTTCCTCTAAGTATCAAAGTCATTTTCAAGTTTTCAGTGTATAAGAAACGTTTTCAAATTGGATGCAACTGTTTATATTAAGAGAACAAGCTAAACCCCCAAAACATGCAAAGACATTTATGTTTTAATTTGAAAAAAATATCAATGGAAACAACCTTATTAAGATATATCAGTTTGCAGCCACAAAAGCCAATTGTAATGTCAGGAAAATAAATTGCCACAATAAGAATTTATTAAGGAATTAGTGGCGTCACCTTTAAAATTTCAATTACATATTCACTGAATGCAATCATTTGTTAAAAATCTAGTCTGTTTGTTCTAATTTGTTTTTGATAAGCCACTAATATGGTTCCTATCACTTCTCTTCAAAGCTCTTTTTATGGGGTTTCCTCTTTGTTCTAAGGCATTGCCATTGGTAAGAGATTTCAATTGTGTAAAAGAAAGAATAGCTAAAATTCTGTTGATTCATTGTTAACCAGAGAACACTGAAGAGTCACTTGAAAGTTATATGGAATGGTAACAGATTTGAGCATGGAATGGTAACAGATTTGAGACTGAAAAGAAAGAAAGAAAATAAATGTAAATATTAGTGAACTCATTTTCCCTGTAGGAGTATTGATTTCATTCATCTTGCTTGATAAATGGGATAACTAAGCAAAAATCCAAATCTAAAGCCATCAATTGAACAGGAATCAGGAGTGGAGTAGAGGAAGGGTGAAATGATGAATGTTACTTTGTTAAAAGAAGAAAAATTGCAATCCTTCTTGATGAGGGACTCATCATTTTTCTTGTTTTCAAGCCATCTTAATAAGTATTTGATAAATGCTCATTTAGGTATAAGAGAAAAATTATGTTTAAAACTTAGTTCATGGGTCATCTTTCAAATATTTCATTATAATAAATAAAACAACTTTATCACATTACCTGTATGATTATTTAATTCCTTTGCTTTAACTTTTCTATTAGTAATAGAGAAATACTAAAAATTTTCATCATGAACAACAGCAAATTTATGATAAAGTAGTGTATAATATATATTTCCCCAGCAACATTGAGAACAGTTTATATGAAAATTTCACCACAGATATTGGTCTCAGTAGACAGCACATTATTCCAGCTGCATATATGCAGAGTTAAGATGAAGCTATTCTCACAGGAATTCTATAATATTAAAATGTGGGGGCTTGGGAAAATTATAAAAACTGTGGAATGAAGTTTGAGAATACAAATATTTATAACTGCTAGTGTGCATTCCAGCTATCATACATATACATATGGAAGTTTCATAAAGAATTGGAAGGGATAAAAGAACAATCACGGTTTCTCTCATTTCATATAGAAAGCTAGTCTTTCCATTTATCTCCATTGAGTACGTTGTCTATTCCAGATAGTTGTGCTAGAAGGCATTTGTCTAGCAAAATTATATTATATTCAGCATGAAAATAAAAGGAAAAACAAAGATTTATTGAATTTTTTATTGGCCAAATTGGGAAGATAGAATCTATTTGAAAAAAAAATACATGTAAACGTAAAATATTATGTTCACAACCTAAAAGTCTTCAGTGGTATCTAAACATTTGTTCCACTGATTGCAACAGTAAACATTTAATGTCTTAGCAAATAACCAATATTTTGTATGGCTTTACTGAGAAAAAAACTAGCATTTGATCTGACCACATCCCTAATAAGTAAAAATATGAGGGAGTGAGAAATGAATAATCTGTTTGCAAAGGCATCTTTGTTAAGTAGGAAAAGAAATATAATTTGGATGACATTCCAGGCAACAGCTACTCTGAATTTAGTTCCTATTCTGTGGCAGGAAGTTTACAGTATTAGAATATGTAATTATCAAAATATGCCAGCAAGGTATTATGGGTACCCCTGCTTTTTGAAAATTTGCTTTAAGTAATTTCACTTTACTTAAAAGCTACATTAATACTCGTTTTCTTTAATGGAAAGAAATCCAAACAAGATTTTCACTTTTATGGGAAAAAAGTGAAAAGCAAAAATAGTGTTCAGTATTTGTTTTCTAGCAAGCTAAAGCAGCGCACACCCTGAGCAAGAGAAGTGGCACTGCCAAGTTCCTTGCTAGACAGCTACACTTGGCCTCTCAGCATCAAGTCACCAGAGCTTTGAACTGTGTCTGTGAGTGTTTGTGTTTTATCTTGATTTATTTTGTTTATCTGTTAGTAAGATGTGATAAGATCATTGCTTTTTTGCTTTATGCCATTTTGGAGTAGGGGATGGGAGAACCTGTGTTATTGTTATCAATGTTGTCTCCAAATTACAAATCTGCTACAGAAGCTCAGAGAGAACACATGACTTGCCCATGTTTGCATAGCTAGTCAATGACAGAGTTGGAATTCAGACCCAGATGTTATTCAGCTAAATTTGCCTGAAAGGAAATACCTTAGGCTCTTAACAATGAGACATCAATCTTGAGGAATGGGTACAATGCAGGGTTATTTCACTGAGAGCAGGGAGAGAGCATGAAGTCTGCAGTATTTTGAATTTTCCCATTGTTTAAGGGAAATAGAGTAAAGATGTCAGCTTCTTACCTGGAAATGTTTATCTGAAATGAAGTAAAACTAGCTGAAATTCCTGCATGGGTCTTTGCCATGTAAGCAAACACAGATGACAAAGGAAAAGTCTTTCTGGGATTGCAGAGCATCATCAAATATTGTGCAAAAGGTGGAAAATATAATAATAATACTTTTTCCAAGATAGAGTTAGGTGGTCAGAGATAATTTGTTCATCAAGTTAGAGAGTCACCTATTATCTCTAGTGGGTTTTCGCAGCTGGACATATTTAATTTGTGTCATCTAGACATGACTTTCTCAGTAAACTTACAGACAAATAAAACTACTCTTTAATGCTGTGCATGATCATTAATTACAAAAGGCAGCTGCTGTTCCAAGAATGTTATATGTATTTCACCTCACTTAATGAAACCATAGTATTGTTTCCTTTGTATTTCTCATTCAAAATTACAAACACCAGCTCTGGATATGCATCTGCAGTGTTGTATACAGAATAATTTGCATCAGATAATGTGGATGTTTGACTACTTTATTTAGTCAAATTTGATCTAGTTAATTAGTACTGTTGTACCACTCTGCTTCATATGGAAAACAATTCATTGGGGGTGGGGGAAGCTAACATGGGGGGGTGCTGTTGCTCACCCTTGGATCTCTTGCTAATATTTTTGATTGAAGAGGGATTCTACTAATTTTGGAAAATCCCTTAGACATTTACTCTAATATGATGAGCACTTTTAAAATTAGAGTGAGGAAATCTTACAAAAGCAAAATTGACCATCTGTGACTATCTCCTTATCACTACTTCTTAGATGAATTACTCTTACTGGTAAGTTAGGATGCCCTAGAATTCCTAGCTCTCACCCTAATAAGTTCATGAGGTAAATATGACCAAATGGCAGGATCCAACTTTAATCATGTGTTTGTGTGCCAATCTATTTGTAAAATTTGTAATGTGTTCATTACAGCACGTTGGTACTGGGAAGCATCTTTAAGGTAACTTAATTAGAGGAAAATGAGGGCCACAGAAGCTGGTTTGTGACAGAATTAAGACCAGAATCAACAATTTCTTTCTCCCCATCCAGAATGTATTCTATGTTGCACCTTTTAAATTTTATTTGCAGATATGGGAAACATAATTATCTATTTTCTTTGTACTATTTATTCATTTAAGAAATGTGCTCCTGTAAAATATTTCCTAAAAAATGTGATTTAAGAGACAGTTTCTGAGGACAATTTAGGTTTTATTATAGGCATCCTTTTTATTGTAATACTCTTCTGCATCCTAGGGAACACTTCTATATGTTAATTATTGAAATTCATTTCTTACACTTAACATTCAGGTGCTTATTCCATAATTTAGAAACATTCATTGAAAGAAATATTTATTTATTTATTTTTAATCTATGGAAAAAAGAAAATGATCATCAAGCAAAATCCTAAAATATTTATGGAGCATAGTGTCCCCTTTTGGAAAGGATTAAGGACAATGAAAAAAGGAGGGGGAAAACCCTTTTGTTTTCTGATATTGAATGGAAATACTAAATGATAATGCTTGCTTTGCTTAACCTCATGTCATTTCATGTATGCTTCACAGTATTACTGTACACTGACATTAAATGCCTCAGGATGCCATCCCCAATTGAATGTTTCTTATATAAGTAAAAACAATTCATAACTTTATGAATATGGATGATTGGTGTAGAAAATGTGCAGCTTAGAATTTGGCATTTGGGGTTTTATAACATTCTAAGCATATATATTTTAGGCTCTTTCTAAATGCTCTTTGGCTGAATTCCATCAACGCTGTTCTTTGAAATGCTCTTTTCTCATCGTGTCTCACTTCCCTTCTCCCTTCTCACATCTCCTGTATATACTAGTGTTTCCATCAATCAGTCCTATTAGATTCCCCTTACTTCCTTCCTTTGATATTTTCTTATTGAAGATCCTAGATGCTGTGGTGATTAAGGGCTCTGAATTCACAGGATGGCTTAAACAGATAGGTTTATCACAGATTAGCAGTGGAGCCAGTTACACATTCTTAGTGCCTCTGAAGTGGAAATGGCTTCATAGTATAGTAGCCCAAGTCATCCTTTGAAACAGGTGCCCTTAATTTTTCTTCAACTAAATGCAGTATGGCTTTATTGATATGACTTAAATTTCTTTGATTCAGGTGTCTGACAGGCACATCCCAGGGGTTTCTGGATTCAAAGGGGAAAGGGGACTAAGGAGATAAAAATGATTAAGATCTTTAAAGTAGCATTGGCAGATACACAAAATAGAACCTCCGTATCAACCAAAAAGAGTCCCTGAACCAGTTAGATGACAGACCAATAAACAGAGGTGAGAGAAATTTTAAGTAAGACATGTAGACATGTATTTTGATGGTCCAGGCTTATAACATTACCACTCACTTCATACCCCTTGGCCTTGTAAATAATAGAATCCAAAATTAAAGGTTGACTGACCTGATTGTTATCAGTAGGAATGAGTTTAATAATACATGTGTAGGCATTTTACTCTGAATCCTCAGTATCCAGAAGAGGCTGAAGCCTTTTTCCAACCAACCACTGGATATTCTCAGACAGGACTCCTTTCTCTTAAAGAAAAATAGTATGATACTTTTGTTTCAACAATTATAAAGATGACACTTATTAACATAGGAAATTGTCCAGAAAGTGTTGTGGGTAGCCTTTAAGTATTCATTTCTTTGCTCCTTGTAAATAAAGTTTGTGTTAGCAGAAGCCCGTTCTTTTTAGACTCCTGTGTTCTTCAAAATGTGACCTGATTGATTAAAGTAAATCATCATCAAAAACGTTTCGGGTTGAGTGGCATTTAAAAACACTCATAAACACTGTACTGCATTGTTCTTTTAGAAATAGAAATGAACCAATAATGGGCTTGTGGAAAATAATAAAGTCGTACTTGATTTATCTCACCTTAAGACTCAGATGCCAACGTATTGGAACATAGAAGCTAAGATATTCTTGTTCCTTTGTTTATATACAGTATTAACTTACTGTTTATTGACCATACTTTGTGTATCATCTTCTTAGCAATTATATTACTAAGCTTATTGTGTTTTATACAGTAGAACTGACCTATTCACAAGCACTTTTTCAGGAAATTTAAGACAACTTCCATGATCAGTTCAGTTCAGTTGTTCAGTCCTGTCCGACTCTTTGCGACCCCCATGAACCGGAGCACGCCAGGCACAATTGCACTCATTTCATGTGCTGGTAGAATAATGCTCAAAATTCTCGAAGCCAGGCTTCAACAATACATGAACCATGAACTTCCAGATGTTCAAGATGCTTTTAGAAAAGGCAGAGGAGCCAGAGATCAAATTGCCAACATCTACTGGATCATCGAAAAAGCAAGAGTTCCACAAAAACATCTATTTCTGCTTTATTGGCTACACCAAAACCTTTGACTGTGTGGATCGCAATAAACTGTGGAAAATTCTGAAAGAGATGAGAATACCAGACCACCTGACCTGTCTCTTGAGAAACCTGTATGCAGGTCAGGAAGCAACAGTTAGAACTGGACATGGAACAATGGACTGCTTCCAAATAGGAAAAGGAGTACGTCAAGGCTGTATATTGTCACTCTGCTAATTTAACTTCTATGCAGAGTACATGATGAGAAACGCTGGGCTGGAAGAAGCACAAGCTGAAATCAAGATTGCTGGGAGAAATATCAATAACCTCAGATATGCAGATGACACCACCCTTATGGCAGAAAGTGAAGAAGAACTAAAGAGACTCTTGATGAAAGTAAAAGGAGAGTGAAAAAGTTGGCTTAAAGTTCAACATTCAGAAAACTAAGATCATGCCATTCAGTCCCATCACTTCATGGCAAATAAATGGGGAAACAGTGGGAAAAGTGGCTGACTTTATTTTTTTGGGCTCCAAAATCACTGCAGATGGTAACTGCAGCCATGAAATTAAAAGATGCTTACTCCTTGGAAGGAAAGTTATGAGCAACCTAGACAGCATATTAAAAAGCAGAGACATTATTTTACCAGCAAAGGTCCGCCTAGTCAAGGCTATGGTTTTTCCAGTGGTCATGTATGAATGTGAGAGTTGGACTATAAAGAAAGCTGGGCAACGAAGAATTGATGTTTTTCAACTGTCGTGTTGGGGAAGATTCTTGAGAGTCCCTTGGACTGCAAGGAGATTCAACCAGTTCATTGGAAGGACTGATGTTGAAGCTGAAACTCCAGTACTTTGACCACCTGATGTGAAGAGCTGACTCATTTGAAAAGACCCTGATGCTGGGAAAGATTGAGAGCAGGAGGAGAAGGGGACGAAAGACGATGAGATGGTTGGATTGCATCACTGACTCAATGGACATGAATTTGGGTAAACTCCCGAAGTTGGAGTCAGGGAGACCTGACTTCCATGATAGTTAGATCTATATAAGCTTAATTAAAACTATTTAGACCTAATTTGTCTTCAACTTGCCATGAATTATATACATCTTTCCACTCTATTGTTACTAACTGAAAATATAACTCATAAATGGCCTTCACACCTCTAAATTGCCATAGTCAACTTTACGACTGCTTGCGATAATTTGTAATTTCTCTTTGAATACTGCTTGCCTTTATTGTAGAAGTGAAACTGAATGGAAACCATGAAAGTAAATAAATGAAGTGAGTAAAATATATCTTTCTAATATATATTCTCAATTATCTAGAACAGCTTGCTAATTTAATTTTCTTTGGTCCTTTTGAAAAAAGGTTACTTTTGGGTCATCTTTTCTTCTCTCTTTGTATTGTCTCTCTAGTTAAGAGATTACATGTATCATGCAGCATTATCCGTTGCTGCATGCCTGCCTCTCCAAGTATACTGTGTCATCTAGTTTACTATCACATCTTGTCCTGGATATTTATTGCTTCATAAAAAATACTCTAAAACTTGATGGTTTAAAGTGGCTAGAAACAACAACATTTTTCTCTTCTTCTGCCATTTCTTAATATTAGTGGTAGTAAGAGTCGTAGTAGTAATAGTGTTATATTTTATGAATTTGTGGGTAAGAAATTTGGCAAGAACTTGGCTGGGTAGTTCACCTCTGACCTACATGGCTTAAGTCTAGGCAGTTGGTGCTGGAGTACCTATGTACAATATGATTTCTTGACATAAATATCCTCTGATATCTTGATGATCCTTGACTTCTCCCTCTTTCTTCAACTGGTGTCTCATTTATTCAGGACTTCTTTGTGTGACCTGGGCTTCTCACAACATGGTAGTCTAAGAGTGATCAGGCTTTTTATATGGTAGCTGGCTTTCCCCAGAGCAAGTGTTCCTAGAGGCCCAGGCAGAAGTGGCAAGACTTGCTGTGACCTAGCTTCAAAACTCTTAGAACATCACTTCTCCCACACTGAATCAGTAAAATGTGTTTTTAAGCCAGCCTTCATTCAAGAAAAGGGAAGAAATAGATTCTTCCTCTCCATAAAGGGATGGTGGATGGGCTTCCCAGGTGGCGCCAGTGGTAAAGAACCTGCCTGCCAATGCAGTAGACATAAGACATGCAGGTTCAGTCCCTTGGTTGGGAAGATCCCCTGGAGGAGGGCATGGCAACCCACTCCAGTATTCTTGCTTGAGAATCCCATGGACAGAGGAGCCTGGTGAGCTACAGCACATAGGATTGCAAAGAGTTGAACATGACAGAAGCGACTTCCTACACACATGAAGGGATGGTATACACATATAAGGGAGGGAAGGAATTCATGATGGCCATCTTGAAGACAAGCTCCCACACATCTCCAGCTTTTTGAAGGCAAAATGCTGTGTTATTATTCATCTTTATTTCTTCAGTGCCTTGTAGAATGCTGGTATATCCTTGGGTTCAGTAAATGAATAAGTGACTGACTATAGTTCTCAGAAAATTCAATATCCCTCCCCAAAAGAGTTACTGAATTTAAGATGCCTACTAAATACCTCTATCTGGCATCTCTTTCTGGTGCCTAAAATTCTATAGGCCCCAAATGGAGCTCATGAAAATAGCTTCTCTTATCTCACCATTTCCCCAGTCATGCTGGCTCAATAGCTAAAAATCTGAGAGTCCACCATTCTTACAGCTTTTCACATTCATCGGCTTCTTTTGATTCACTCTTCTCTCATCTGTCCCCTCCTTTCCTTTCCAGTCCTTTGTCTACTGAAGCATCTCACACCCTCCTAACTTCTCTTTTCAACTATTATGATAGCCTTCTATTTTTTTTTTCTCTCCACCCTGACCTCTATAATTTATCCTGTACTGCCAATAAAATTTTTGTAATCCATAGCTCTGATCACGTCACTTCTCAACTCTACGTTATTGTGGGTTACAGTACTCAGTCACGCATGATCATGCTTTGTGTTTGTGTGAAAGTCCTGTTTGCTGCCCATTGGTAGATGAAGGCTGAAGCCCTCAATCTTGTTAGATAGCAAATGAGCCTTCTAGAGGTTCCCATAGCAAGCTGCACTGTGTTTTGTAGTGCCATTTTGTTTCTGTGTCCCTTTATCTCTATGTCTGTCACTGTCTCTTTCTTTCTCTGGATCTCTCTGCCTTTGTTTCTCACTCTATATATGCATGTGTGTGTATGTGTGTGTGTGTGTGTGTGTAGGTGTATGTGTGTGATTTCTTCACTGAACATTAAGGAAGGGACTATATTGTGTGTGTTTATGTTTCAAGAGCCCAACACAGTACATAACAGGTATCTAAAAATATGTGATAGAAAGATAAAAAAAAAATGAATGGTGGCATATTATAACCTATGCCTGGATAAATCATGTGCAATGGATAGGCATCAGGGAAAACTGCATTGGGAGAGAGGTGCTTTTGAAAGCTTCCATTCTCATCTTTCAGTTCCATAGTTCATGGGCCTTACCCTGGCTTCTCAGGATCCTCATTAGTGTGTGCCAATTGACGGATTTCTTGGAGGTAGCCATGAATACACTAAACTATATTTAAGATTGTGTGTACTCATGTCTCTTGGCTAGAGATGAGCATCATCATGGGACAGGGGGCACCAGGATTCTCCCAGTTTTGAGACTGTGTGGCAAAAGAGGGGTGGCATTTGGATGGTGAGAAATACCTGGCAAAGTTTCTCCTTTCCTTATCCAGAGTCCACCTTCTTCACCTGATTTGCAACCCAGAATCTTTTAGATGCCAAATTGCCTGCATTCAAACATCTCTACCATTTCTCCATGCATGAATTTTCACTCCTGCTCTGCCTTCCCTTTCTTCTCTTTTTCTAAATCCTTTATTACTAAAAGTGTCACATTTCACTTCAAAACCAGAATAACAATATCAATAAATGGTCATTCACTCTGGAGGGTTGGCTGCTGTTATTATTTTAACATTTAATAAAGTTTATATACTTTCAGAAAATTTAGTGTTTTTTGTGTGTTTCTAGTATATAGCATAATAATTTGATATTTGTATATATTGTATTATGAAAATCTCCACAATTAGTTTAGTTATCACCCATCACCACACAGTTTCAATTTTTTTTCTTGCAGTGAAAACTTTTAATATTTACTCTTTTAGCAATTTTCAGATGTTCAATACAGTATTATTATCTATAGTTACTATGTTGTATATTACATCCCCAGGACTTATTTATTTTATAACTGGAAGTTTATACCTTTTGACTCACTTCACACCTTTCCTCCACCCTCATCCCCACCTCTAGCAACCATCAATTTGTTGTCTATTTCTATTAGTTTTTTTCATATTTTAGATCTAACATATAATTGAAATCATATGGTATTTGTCTTTCTCTGTATGACTTATTTCACTTAGCATAATGCCCTTGAGAATGTTTATCCATGTTGTCACAAATGGCAAGGGTGCTTTCTTTTTATTGCTACGTAACATTTAATTGCATATGCATATATATATATATATTTATATATGTCTGTGTATGTGTGTGTATGACACATGTTTATCCATTCATCTTTCAACAAGTTGTTTCCATGTCTTGGCTATTGTAAATAATGCTACAACAAACATGGGGGTACAGGTATCTTTTCAAATTAGTTCATTATATTATTATGTTAATATTGTAAATATCACCCTTGTTATGTGGGAAAGACATGACCTAAAAGGGTATATATTTATCTATTGCAATTTGCAATGTCTGGTAGTGTGTTATATACAAATAGATTTTATTTGAATCTCAGCAATATCATATATTAGTTATCACTTTGTATCTCTGAATCTCAGTTTTCATATCTGAAAAAAATGGGGACAATAATACAAACTACAAAATGTTTATATGGAGAGTAAATTAGGTAATATACATAAACCACTTTGCAGAGTTACAAACAAGTTCAAGAAACTTGTTCATTTCTATTAAGTGTTAGTTCTCACTCAGACTAGTTGAAAATTTATTTATTTAACTGTTCTGTGCCTTTAGGTCTTCTTCTGTACAATGTGAAACATGAATGAGAAAACAGATATGAAGACCTTAGAATAGTGCCTTGCAAATTATATTGTCTTGCAAACTCAACAAATGTTAGGTATTGGTATCAGTGTTATGGCAGGTTGGACTTTGCACATTTTGTCAGCCTTCTGTTTGTTCGTTTTTTTCTTTATTATGCATTCTTTGTAGTTTATCATAAAGATCAAACTCTTTTGCATTTTTATCAGTGTCTTATAAAGATTTTGTCACAGTGAGGCAATGACTACCGATGATGAAAAGTGTCACTTCTACATGCATATGCTTTTATATTTTATCAGAAATAGCAAATATAGTATTTTATTTGCCTTATGTTGATACTTCAATTAGAAATCTTATACACTTTAATGTAATGTTGACTCCTACTTACTCTTGTCTTTGTGAGAACAGACATTTAAGAAGAAATGACTAAAGGGAATGGGAAAGGAGCCATGGAGGAAAGTCAGAATTTTCAAGACTTGCTATAATCCCAGGAAAGTTCCCTGAATTTTTAGTTCAGTAGTACTACTTTTAAAATCAGTCACCTTCTTTAGCCAGACTGCTTTGCAAAATCTCAGAAAGAGTGCCATTTTGCTTTTTTCACCTTTTTTTTTTTTAAAGAAAGTTGTATATATTTGATGTTTAAAACATGATGCTATTTTTATATAAATGCATACAGTGAAATGATTGTTACAGTAAGGCTAATTAGTATATCCATCCCTCACATGGTTATCATTTTGTGTGTATGTGTGGTAAGAACAACTGACATCTACTTTTATTTTTTAATTTTATTGAAGTATAGTTGATTTGCAATGTTGTTTTAATTTTTTCTGTACAGTAGAGTGATTGAGTAATATGTATATTTATTATTTTTTGTATTATTTTCCATTATGATATACCACAGGATATTCCCTGGTGGCTTAGACAGTAAAGAATCTGCCTGCAATGTGGGATACCCAGGTTCGATCCATGGGTTGGGAAGATCCCCTGGAGAAGGGATGGCAACACACTCCGCTATTCTTGCTTGGAGAATTCCATGGACAGAGGAGCCTGGTGGGTTATAGTCCATAGGGTCGCAAAGAGTCAGACATGATTAAATGACTAACACTTTCACTTTCATTGAATGTAGTTCCCTGTGCTATACAATAGGATCTTGTTGTTTATCTATCCTGTATAAAATGAGTCTGCTACAGTACTGAAATCCAAAGGATCATAAGAGACTACTACCAGCAGCTCTATGCCAATAAAATGGACAACTTGGATGAAATGGACAAATTCTTAGAAAAGTATAACTTTCCAAAACTGAACCAGGAAGAAATAGAAGATCTTAACAGACCCATCACAAGCAAGGAAATCGAAACTGTAATAAAAAATCTTCTAGCAAACAAAAGCCCAGGACCAGATGGCTTCACAGCTGAATTCTACCAAAAATTTAGAGAAGAGCTAACACCTATCTTACTCAAACTCTTCCAGAAAATTGCAGAAGAAGGCAAACTTCCAAACTCATTCTATGAGGCCACCATCACCCTAATTCCAAAACCAGACAAAGATGCCACAAAAAAAGAAAACTACAGGCCAATCTCACTGATGAACATAGATGCAAAAATCCTTAACAAAATTCTAGCAAACAGAATCCAACAACATATTAAAAAAATCATACACCATGACCAAGTGGGCTTTATCCCAGGAATGCAAGAATTCTTTAATATCTGCAAATCAATCAACGTAATACACCACATTAACAAATTGAAAGATAAAAACCATATGATTATCTCAATAGATGCAGAGAAAGCCTTTGACAAAATTCAACACTCATTTATGATTAAAACTCTCCAGAAAGCAGGAATAGAAGGAACATACCTCAACATAATGAAAGCTATATATGACAAACCCACATGAAGCATCACCCTCAATGGTGAAAAATTGAAAGCATTTCCTCTGAAATCAGGAACAAGACAAGGGTGCCCACTCTCACCACTACAATTCAACACAGATTTGGGAGTTTTGGCCACAGCAATCAGAGCAGAAAAAGAAGTAAAAGGAATCCAGATAGGAAAAGAAGAAGTGAAACTCTCGCTGTTTGCAGATGACATGATCCTCTACATAGAAAACCCTAAAGACTCTTCCAGGAAACTACTAGAGCTAATCAATGAATATAATAAAGTTGCAGGATATAAAATTAACACACAGAAATCCCTTGCATTCCTATATACTAACAATGAAAAAACCGAAAGAGAAATCAAGGAAACAATACCATTCACCATTGCAAAAAAAAAAAGAATAAAATACTTAGGAGTATATCTACCTAAAGAAACAAAAGACCTATACATAGAAAACTATAAAACACTGATGAAAGAAATCAAAGAGGACAGAAACAGGTGGAGAAATATACCGTGTTCATGGATTGGAAGAATCAGTATTGTCAAAATGGCTATTCTACCCAAAGCAATCTATAGATTCAATGCAATCCCTATCAAGCTACCAACGTTATTTTTCACAGAACTAGAACAAATAATTTCACAATTTGTATGGAAATACAAAAAACCTCAAATAGCCAAAGTAATCTTGAGAAAGAAGAATGGAACTGGAGGAATCAACCTGCCTGACTTCAGACTCTACTACAAAGCCACAGTCATCAAGACAGTGTGGTACTGGCACAAAGACAGAAATATAGATCAATGGAACAGAATAGAAAGCCCAGAGAAAAATCCACGAACCTATGGACACCTTATCTTTGACAAAGGAGGCAAGAATATACAATGGAAAAAAGACAACCTCTTTAACAAGTGGTGCTGGGAAAACTGATCAACCACTTGTAAAAGAATGAAACTCGAACACTTTCTAACACCATACACAAAAATAAACTCAAAATGGATTAAAGATCTAAATGTAAGACCAGAAACTATAAAACTCCTAGAGGAGAACATAGGCAAAACACTCTCCGACATAAATCACAGCAAGATCTTCTATGACCCACCTTCCAGAATATTGGAAATAAAAGCAAAAATAAACAAATGGGACCTAATGAAACTTAAAAGCTTTTGCACAACAAAGGAAACTATAAGTAAGGTGAAAAGACAGCCTTCAGATTGGGAGAAAATAATAGCAAATGAAGCAACAGACAAAGGATTAATCTCAAAAATATACAAGCAGCTCCTGAAGCTCAATTCCAGAAAAATAAATGACCCAATCAAAAAATGGGCCAAAGAACTAAACAGACATTTCTCCAAAGAAGACATACAGATGGCTAACAAGCACATGAAAAGATGCTCAACATCACTCATTATCAGAGAAATGCAAATCAAAACCACAATGAAGTACCATTACACGCCAGTCAGGATGGCTGCTATCCAAAAGTCTACAAGCAGTAAATGCTGGAGAGGGTGTGGAGAAAAGGGAACCCTCTTACACTGTTGGTGGGAATGCAAACTAGTACAGCCACTATGGAGAACAGTGTGGAGATTTCTTAAAAAACTGGAAATAGAACTGCCATATGACCCAGCAATACCACTTCTAGGCATACATACTGAGGAAACCAGATCTGAAAGAGACACGTGCACCCCAATGTTCATCGCAGCACTGTTTATAATAGCCAGGACATGGAAGCAACCTAGATGCCCATCAGCAGACGAATGGATAAGGAAGCTGTGGTTCATATACACCCTGGAATATTACTCAGCCGTTAAAAAGAATTCATTTGAATCAGTTCTAATGAGATGGATGAAACTGGAGCCCATTATACAGAGTGAAGTAAGCCAGGAAGATAAAGAACATTACGGTATACTAACACATATATATGGAATTTAGAAAGATAACGATAACCCTATTTGCAAAACAGAAAAAGAGACACAAAAGTACAGAACAGACTTTTGAACTCTGTGGGAGAAGGTGAGGGTGGGATGTTTCGAAAGAACAGCATGTATATTATCTATGGTGAAACAGATCACCAGCCCAGGTGGAATGCATGAGTCAAGCGCTCGGGCCTGGTGCACTGGGAAGACCCAGAGGAATCGGGTGGAGAGGGAGGTGGGAGGGGGGATCGGGATGGGGAATACGTGTAACTCTATGGCTGATTCCTGTCAATGTATGACAAAACCCACTGAAAAAAATAAAAATAAAAAATAAAAAAGCAAAAAAAAAAAAAAAAAAATGAATAGCAGTAACACCAGTTTTTAAAAAATCAAACTTCACTGTAACAAAACAGCCAAATAAAAAGATACAATATTTTTTATTTTCAAAAATAAAATAAAATAAAATAAAATGAGTCTGCTAATTCCAAACTTCCAGTTCTTCCCTCCCTCACCCTACTCCCCCTTGGCAACCAGAAGTCTGTTTTCTATGTATCTGACTCTGTTTTTTCTTTTGCAGGTATGTTCATTTTTGTCATATTTATGATTTCATATATAAGTGATATCATATGGTATTTGGCTTTCTATTTCTTACTTTTTATGATAATCTCTAGAGTCATCCATGTTGCTGTAAGTGCAATATTCCATTCTTTTTTATGACTGCGTAGTATTCCCCTGTGTATGTGAGTTTATATGTTGTTGTTTTTCAGTCACCAAGTCGTGTCTAACTCTTCATGACCCCACAGACTGCAGCACACCAGGCCTCCCTGTCCCTCACCATCTTCCAGAGTTTGCCCAAGTTCTTGTCCATTGCATCAGTGATGTCATCCAACCATCTCATCCTCTGTCATCCCCTTCTCCTCCTATCTTCAATCTTTCCCATCACCAGGCTCTTTTCCAGTGAGTCAGCTATTCACATCAGGTGGCCAAAGTATTGGAGATTCAGCTTCAGCATCAGTCCTTCCAAAGTGTATTCAGGATTAATTTCCTTTAAGATTGACGGGCTTGATCTCCTTGCTGTCCAAGGGACTCTCCAGCAAGAGTATTCTCCAGCACCACAGTTATTTATTTTTTTATTACAAATAGAAATATGTAATTTTCATTTACATATAAATCCAGCTTTGTCTGGACATATGCCCAAGAGTTTTTGGATATATGCCCAGCAATGCTGGATCATATGGTAATTCAATTGTTAGTTGTTTTTTTTTTTTTTTTTTTTTTTTTTTTTTTTTTTTAAGAATCTACATACTGTTTCCATAGTGGGTGCAATAATTTGCATTACTACCAATGGTGTAAGAGGGTTCCCTTTTCTCTATACCCTGTCCTGCATTTGTTATTTGTAAACTTTTTAATGATGGCCATTCCAACTGGTGTGAAGTGGTACTTCATAATAGTATTGATTTACATTCCGGGTTCGATCCCTGGGTCGGGAAGATCCCCTGGAGAAGGAAATGGCAACCCATTCCAGTGTTCTTGCCTGGAGAATCCCATGGATGGAGGAGCCTGGTAGGCTACAGTCCATGAGGTCACAAAGATTTGGACACAACTGAGCGACTTCACTTCTTCACTTCACTTCAATAATTAGTGATGTTGAGTATTTTTTATGTGCTTATTGGCCAGTTGTACTGAAGTCTACTCTTTTACTAAAAGCAAATTTCTCAGCTTTCTTTTGAGGTTTCCATGATGGTAGCAAGATTTCATTGTTGTGGTTGTTACCATCCCTTATTATTATCCATTTTTACTTTTCTAGATAATACACAGAATAATACTCATGGGAACCAATGAAATGTACCTCACAGTGATGTGTTACAGGGGGTTACATTTCCATGGTAACGATACAGAGTTTTTTCTTCATTTTTGTAAAAGACACAGTGAACTAGATTTGCCTTTATGAAAATATCCATCTATAGTTCTTCAGGCACTCTGTCTACCAGATCTAATCCCTTAAATCTATCCCTCACCTCCAGTGAATAATCCTAAGGGATTTGATTTGGGTCATATCTGAATGGCCTAGATATTTTCCATAGTTTCTTCATTTTAAGCCTGAATTCTACAATAAGGAGCTCGTGATCTGTGTCATAGTCAGCTCCAGGTCTTGTTTTGCCAACTGTATAAAGCCTCTCCATCTTTGACTGCAAAGAACATAGTCAACATGATTTCAGCATTGATCATCTGGTTATGTCCATGTGTAGAGTTATCTCTTGGGTTGTTGGAAAAGAGTATTTGCTATAACTAATGTATTCTCTTGACAAAATTCTGTTAGCCTTTGCTGTGCTTCATTTTGTACTCTAAGGGCAAACTTGCCTGTGACTCCAGGTATCTCTTGATCACCTACTTTTGCATTCCATTCCCCTATGATGAAAAAGACATCTTTCTTGGTGTCATTTCTAGAAAGTCTTGTAGGTCTTCATAGAACTGGTCAACTTTAGCTTCTTCAGCATCAGTGATTGGGTAATAGACTTGAATTATTATGATGTTGAATGGTTTGCCTTGGAAATGAACTGAGATCATTCTGTCATTTTTGTGGTTGCACCCAAGTACTGTGTTTTGAACTATTTTGTTGACTCTGAGGGCTCCTCCATTTCTTCTAATGGATTCTTGCCCACAGTAGTAGATATAATGGTTGTCTGAACAAAATTAGCCCATTCCCATCCATTTTAATTCATTGATTCCTAAGATGTTGATATTCAGTCTTGCTATCTCATGCTGACCATGTCCAATTTACCTTGATTAGTGGACCTAACATTTCAGGTTCCTATGCAATATTCTTTACATCATCGGACTTTACTTTCATCATCAGGTACATCCATAACTGAGTGTCATTGCCGTTTTGGGCCAGCCTCTTCTTTCTTTCTAGAGCTGTTAATAATTGCCCTCCACTCTTCCTCAGTAGCATATTGGACACCTTCTAACTTGAGGGGCTCATCTTCTGGTGTCATATTTTTTGCCTTTTTGTACTGTCCATTGGATTCTCTATGCAAGAATGCTGGAGTGGGTTGCCATTTCCTCCTCCAAACAAAGCTAATAGAGGTGATGGAATTCCAGCTGAACTATTTAAAATCCTAAAAGAGATGTTGTAATAATGCTGCACTTAATAGGTCAGCAAATATGGAAAACTCAGCAATGGTCACGGGCCTGGTAAACGTCAGTTTTCTTTCCAATCCCAAAGAAGGGCAATGCCAAAGAATGTTCAAGCTAGCATATGATTGCACTTATTTCACATACCAGCAACATAATGCTTAAAATCCTTCAAGCTAGGTTTCAGCAGTACATGAGCTAAGAATTCCAGATGTACAAGCTGGGTTTTGAAGAGGCAGAGAAACCAGAGATCAAATTGCCAACTTTTGTTGGCTCATGGAGAAAGCAAGGGAGTTCCAGAAAAACATCTGCTTCATTGACTATGCTAAAGCCTTTAATTGTGTGGATCACAAAAAGCTGTGGAAAATTCTTAAAGAGATGGGAGTACCAGACAATCTTTCCTACTTCCTGAGAAACTTGTAATGAGGGTCAAGAAGCAACATTTATAACCAGACATGAAACAATGGACTGGTTCAAAATTGGAAAAGGAGTACGACAAGTCTGTATATAGTCACCTTATTTAACTTCTGTGCAGAGTACATCATGTGAAATGCGAGGCTGGCTGAATCACAGATTCAAATCAAGATTGCTGAGAGAACTATCAACCACCTCAGATATTCAGAGGATACCACTCTAATGGCAAAAATTGAAGGGGACCAAAGAGCATCTTGATGAAGGTGAAAAAGGAGAGTGAAAAAGCGGGTTTAAAGTTCAACATTCAGGAAACTAAGATCATGGCATCAGTTTCCCTCATTTCATTGCAATAGAATGGGAAAAATTGGAACCAGTGAACAGATTTTATTTTCTTGGGCTCTGAAATCACTGCAGATGGTGACTGCTGCCATGATATTAAAAAACG